>NW_026652788.1:0-1808 GCF_009828535.3 Hylobates moloch
GACGAGGCCGTGCCCTGCCCGGCTCCCAGGGTCGCTCCTGGGCCCGCAACTCTCACCCCCAGCCTGCACAGCCTTCCTTTCCGCCGCCTGCTTCAGGTGGAGACCCTTGGGTTTGTGGCTGAGCCGCTGCTGGGCGGGGATGCTGGCCCGGATCGTGGTAGAGAAAGAGGAGGTCGGAGCCGGCGCTGGAAGTCTTCCCCGCGGAACGCTGACCCCTTCTTCCCGCGAAACGTGGCGCACACTGGACGCCTCAGTGCTCCAGCCCTGGGGCAAGCCCACCCCATCACTTTGGCCAGATGCTGCCCCCTGTCTGGCCTCCTTGGCTGCTACCTGGGAGCTGCTCGCCGCGGGAAGTGTGACATCCGCTTGCTCTTGTCTTGGGCAGAGCCCATCCGAGCTGTCCTTCAGGAATTAGCCACACCGCACCCCTTTGACGGCGCAGGCTATCAAGGGGAAGACACACAGCCTCCTGAGTGTCTGATGGAGGACAGAGGGGCTTTTCCTGGGGAAGGCAGGGGCCTGGACCAAGGCTGCCCACCTCTCCCTCACGCTTCCCTCAGTCTGCACCCTTCCATCCTTCCGGGTCCCCATAGAACCCCTTCAAGTAGTGGGCCTGCCCTGGGCACACAGACAGGAGCCCTGGCGTGCAGGCTTCAGCCGGCCTGGAGCAAGAGACAGAGTAAACACGTGATCACAGCACAGGGTACAGAAGAGTCCGTGGCCCCAGAGAGGGCCTGGAAGTTGGGACTATTCCCTGTCCCGGAATCAGGAAGCGGGTGAAGGAGGGTGAAGAGAGGACAGGCTGAGCGAGTTTGGGGCCTGTTCCCCAGATGTCCCATGTTCTCAGCCCCCAGATTTCTTATCCCCTCATCTCACTTTTGTCCTCCTGGGTTACTGTTTCCTACTTTGTCACTGTTACCTGTCTCCCCCTAGGGCAGAGGTGCACTTTCAGGGTTAGCTTCCATAGCATCTTGAAGGGATTAATCAACTAGAGCCAGCCATGAGCACATTAGCCACACCAGCTGCCTCTAGAATCTAGAACAGCATCCTTGGTCCCTAGGTTGTCGTTTAGCTCTATCTTGTGCTTTGTGTCCTGATCACTCTCCTTTCAATATGGAGAGGCAAATTTCTTTTTCAGGGAGCAGGAGTTGTCTTGACTGTAGCCATGCCTGCTCTTGCCCCACACCCTGCACTGGCAGTGGGAGCCTCTAGGGCTGCCCTGGGGTGATAAGTGGCGCCTCCAGGGTGTGGGCCCGTTTCCCACTGGGCTTCAGGAAGGTGAGACCTTGTTGGAAAAGTCTAAACTGTTAGGAGCTCAGGGAAATTCCTGGTGGAATGAGGTGTCAGTTGAAAATGTTATGGGTAGTGAGGGGCAGGGCAGAGAATGGAAAATGAAGTAGCTTGGGAGCCTGAGAAATCCCACATTCAGAGAAGAAGATGGGCTTTCAGTGGAGGCAGAGAGGGGCATGGGAGGAATGAGAGCTGGATGTGAGCCCAGGGAGTGGCTTTTTTTTTTTTTTTTTTTTTTTTTGAGGCGGAGTCTCGCTCTGTCGCCCAAAGACTGGAGTGTAGTGGAACGATCTCCGGCTCATTGCAAGCTCCGCCTCCCGGGTTCACGCCATTCTCCTGCCTCAGCCTCCCGAGTAGCTGGGACTACGGGTTCCCGCCACCATGCCCGGCTATTTTTTTTTTGTATTTTTAGTAGAGACGGGGTTTCACCGTGTTATCCAGGATGGTTTCCATCTCCTGACCTCATGATCCGCCCACCTTGGCCTCCCAAAGTGCTGGGATTATAGGCGTGAGCCACC
>NW_026652788.1:2034-23842 GCF_009828535.3 Hylobates moloch
TGTCCGGCCACGGAGTGGCTTTCATCACAGGGAGCAGTCACCTGAAACAAGGACTGAGGAGGGTGGGTTGGCGACCGTGGGTGTGCGACACCGTTGTTCTGGGCAAGGGGTGTAGGAAGCATAGGCAAGTCCTGTGCATGACACTTTCCTGAGTCCTGGCTGAGAAGAGGCAGAGACCAGCATCTGCACTTCCCAGAGGGGAGCTGAGGGGCCTGTGGCAAGGGGCAGAGTGAGCTCTACAGAGAGAGAAAGGCCGCTGAATGGAGCCCGTCTCAGAAGAGAGGTGAGTGTACATGACAAAGGCATGTGGCCACATCCATCTGCATCTGGACAGTGTGATGGTCTGGCGCCCATGGGGCCTCTGCTCAGTGGTTCTCATGCTGGAGCTGCATCAGAGCCCCTGCTATAGGGCTTGTTGCAGCACGGATTGCTGGCCCTGCCCCAGGCATTTCTGATTCAGTAAGTTTTGGGTGGGGCCCAAGAACCTACATTTCTAACAAGTTTCCTGATGGTGCTGCTGCTGCTGGGACCCCACCCCGAGAACCTCTGCCCCAGTGCAACCCTGGCTCCCCTGCCTGTTGATGTGGGAAGTTACTGCCTGCCTCTAAGCCAGTCTACCCATGTGGGAGGTGGGGCGCTGTCCACTTCATGGGTGGATATAGGATCACATGCAGCCCTAAATTGGCAGGAGCCAGGGAAGAGGATGAAAGCCCACACATCCAAATATTTAAATATTGTAACATCCTGACTTAGGCTAGCAAACTTGTCAATATTTATTTCCTCCTTCCTTCAGAAGAACAGTGACAGTATCACCGGTGAGGCCGGGTGTGAGTTTAGAATCATGGTCTCCATGAAGCTTCACTCTTGCGTGTGACCATGGGAGCCAGCCCCACCCTGGCCTACGGGCACCCTCCTTTCTGTTTCTGGCTCTATCCTGCTTTCCAAAGGATCTGCACACATGTGTGGAAACCTCCACGAACCCATCCAAACTCCACCCACAGTTCTGCAGAGCCGCTGCTTTGCTGCATCTCGCGTCTCAGGGTGCGTTGGGTGGCGTGGCCTGCCCTGGGAGGGAGTACACTGGATGGACAAACCATCTGGGCAGGGGATTCTAGAGAAGGAAGAGTGCAAGCTTTCGGTGAGCATTTCCCTCTGCCCTGCAGACTTCTTGCCCATGAGCTAGGGGATGACCAGGACAGACCCCTTGAGGCCGGGCTTGAGGGTGGTGACACAATGCCTGCAGGGCACCAGCCACAGAGCTGGCACCTGGTCGGGTCACGGTTAGTACTGTGGTCACCCCCTGGCCACCGCCCTTGGAAAGGACATGCAAGATGTTCTGAGGCTGCTTCCACAGCCAGGTCTCAATAAGACCACAGGCTACTCAGGTGGGACTCGGGCGTCCCTTTCTAAGGAAACGCACCTGGGTTCTCCAGTGGGCCCCACTCTGCTCCGTGCACTGAAGTTAGGGGCACTGCCCTGTGCTGAGCTAGCTGGGCCGAGAGCTGCCTCTGTAAGCCCTGGAAACCCAGGGCAGGCCATGCACGCCTGGGCCAACCTGGCACTGGTCTGTCCTTATTACAGCAGGACAGGCTCTAAGGGAGGCAGGGAGGGAGGCCGAGAGAAAACTGAGAGGGAGGCAGGGAGGGAGGCCGAGAGGAAAGCCGAGAGGGAGGCAGGGAAGGAGGCAGCGAGCACGATGAGGAGCCCGCCTGCTCTGCTTGCTCTCGTTGGTCTTCACTTTGGACCAGGGCACAGGGCAGGCAAAGCTCAGGCAGCTGTCCTCCATGGTGACCTGACTGACTGACTAGTCATCCAGCATGTACTTCTTCCTGGCTTCCTCCAGAGTGCCAAACACCTGAGGGGAGGGAGGAGGCTGCTGTGGCCAGGCTGTCCCACAGACGCACACGGGGGAGGAGAGAGGGTAGGAAGGGCTGGCCTCTGGGACTGTGACAAGGCCCCAAAGAGGCCCATCCCTATCTCAGCTGCTCCAGAACACCTCCCAAGAAGTCAGTGCTATGGATCTCAGCTGCCTGTGCTCTTGGGTGGGAATGGTGTCAGAAGGCCAGAGGCCTGGTGGGGGTCCCTGGCTTGCTGTGTGTCCCCAGGCATCTGGTGTTCCCTCTCTGGGCCTGCTCTCCTCTCCATGAAATAAGCGGGCAGGAGGAGCCAATCTTCAAAGTCCCTTCCAGCAGAAACACCTTCTGTTCTATGAAATCCATGTGAACGTTGCCATGGAGATGGCAGAGGACAGGGGCAGCGCTGAACATGACTTCAGGGGGATGGGGAGGAGACAAAGAGAGGGAGAGAGAGAGACAGAGTTACCCCAGAAAGTGGGTCACGTCAAAAATGTGCTCTCACCTTCGCCCAGCTGACGTCTTGGCCCAGCAGGTGGTAATGGACCATGCCTTGGTGCTCGTCTTCCAGGACGCTGCCTGCACGAAGGAGAGATGGTGTTGCTGTGACGGCCGGGCTGGAGGATCGGGGAGGGTGCCTGGGTGCTCGGCATTGGGGTCCTCATCCCAGGGATCAGGGAGATGGGACATGGGAGGGGTGAGGCACAGACTGTCTTCACGGCAGATGGGAGATGCCTAGGCAGGGGCCCAGGGCCCATCAAGTGGGGGCTGCCGGGGCTGAAACACACCTGGAAAGGTCAGGTCCACGAAGGCCTTGAACTCCTCCAGCGCCTCCTGCTGCCCTTCGCTCTGCACCTTGGCCCGCAGGGAGTAGCCGCTGCCGAACTTGCTCTTGAGGTGCTGGGGGCTGCCCAGGCACTTGAACTGCCCCTGCACCATGATGGCCAGCCGGGTGCACAGGGCCTCACACTCCTCCATGCTGGGGAGAGGGTGGGGGCCTGAGACAGGGCTGGGGTGTCAAAGGCTCATGCAGATAGGAAGGGGTTGGTGGCCTGATCAGGCCATTCCTGATATCCATGCTCAGAGTGTGGCTCAGGTGCAGAGCCTAGGGAATCTCCTCAAAGACTCTCCACCAGCTGCTGATAGGTCTTCTGGCCACCTGGCTCCTTCCCAGTCTACCTGGTTTTGAAACTTCCAGTGACCCACAGACCCAGGCTCTACCTATGGGAGGTGATGACGATGGCCTTGCCGGACTCATGGGCCTGTGCCACAGCATTCCAGAGCAGGCGCCGGGCCACGGGGTCCATGCCAGTGGATGGCTTATCCAGGAAGATGAAGGCAGGCTCTCCGATCAGGGCGATCGATGCCAGTGCTCAACTGCCACTTGTTACCACCACTGGGGGTGTAAGGGAAAAGGTTGGGTGACGGCAATGGTCACTCTCTAGCAGTGAGCACTGCCGGCTCTACACTCAGCCCCTTTCCTTCTGTATTCAGGAAGTGTTCCCACACCCCTCATAGGGCTTTCCAGCAATGCAGCCCACCACTTTCACCCAGAGCTGAATTGTGTCTTGGGCTATCCACTCAGGGAATAACCCGTTTGCCTGGACACAGGGATGAGTCCAGGGTGAGCACATGGCTGACAAGTCTTCCTGGAGGGTTTGAAGTGTTGAGGGCAAGCACTTCTCTCTCTGAGAGGAAGGGCATTGGCCCACCTTAGCTAACTTAAAAAAACAAAACAAAACTGGATGGGCATGGTGGCTCACACCTGTAATCCCAGCACTTTGGGAGGCTGAGGCGGGTGGATCTCCTGAAGTCAGGAGTTTGAGACCAGCCTGGCCAACATGGTAAAACCCTGTCTCTACTAAAAATACAAAAATTAGCTGGCCGTAGTGGTGGGCACCTGTAATCCCAGCTACTCGGGAGGCTGAGGCAGAAGAATTACTTGAACCCGCGAGGCAGAGGTTGCAGTGAGCTGAGATCAAGCCATTGCATTTCAGCCTAGGCAACAAGAGTGAAAACTCTGTCTAAAAAAAAAAAACAAAACAAAAAAACAAAAGAAAACAAACTATAGGATTTACTATGTGCAACACACTGTTCTAAACTTTGCAAATGTGAACTCATTTGATCTTCAGAAGATGCAAAGAAACATAAAAACCTGCTTGAAACAGGAGCCAACAAAGAGAGAAGACCCAAGGGGCATCATCATCAGACCCCGGGCTCACTTTGCCAGAGGTGTGGGCACCTCTACGTCCCAGTCCTGAGTGTGCAGTACCGCTGTGTGCCTCCGGGGGCGCTGTACACAACACGAAGGGAGTCCTTGGACCTGCGGGGCCTGTGGCCTTGCTTTAATTGGAGTCGGGCTTCTATCCCTGACAACAGAAGCCTGAGAAATATCCCATGCGCCTTAGCAGAACATCAGCAGTTCAAGTACCCCAGACCCGGTGGTATGAGGTAACTCTGGGCTTAAAATGCAAACTTACTGAAAATAGCCCTTCATAAAGTGGCAGGGAGAAGGGTCCGTCCTCACCTTATCAGGACAGTAACACCTGTGGTGCCATCTGCCTGACCTCAGCCAACTAAGCTGCCTTTGGCCTGGGTCAGCTTCATAATCCAGTCAAGCCCAGGACCAAGAGGAAGGGGTGACTTGAGGCAGCCCAGGCCACTTACCTCTTCCTGCAGGGATGGAAGCCGCCCCCAACCACCTGCGCAGGGACCTCATGCCCAGAGCTGGGGGCTTTGCCCTGCTCTCCAGGTCTGGGAAGAACAGGAACTTATCTTGTAACTGGAGGTGCAGGGACTGAAAGAAGCCCCAGATCTCACCTGTAGGTCTTGACCAGTAACGTAAGGGAGCCTGGGACAGCCCTTGCTGCTGGCGTCGTGGACAGGGTGGAGCGCTTGTTTGGCACCTCCTCCAGCCCACCCAGTGTAAAACCTCAGCACACAGTGCCTCCCTACTTCCTGGTGCTTTTGAGGCATCCAGTCAATACAAAAGGCTTGCTTCGCTTTTTTCTCCTTTAGAAATATTTTCTATTAGGCATGTAATCTGCAAATAGATTTTCTTTGTAAAATATTCATGCAAAGACTCCTGCAGTCTGTTGGCTCAGCCCACCGGCCAGGCAGCTGTGTACCCTCTAGACTTCTGTGTTAGCAAAGACACCTGCGTGGGCCTGTGCCCCTTGCTCAGGACTGGCTGGGTGCTGTTTTTGCCAAATGGTGTCATCCCATATCTACCATTCTGTAACATGCTTTTCTTTTTTATTTTCTTTTTTTGAGATGGAGTCTCGCTCTGTCGCCAGGCTGGAGTGCAGTGGCATGATCTTGGCTCACTGCAACCTCCGCCTCCCACGCTCAAGCAACTGTCCTGCCTCAGCCTCCTGAGTAGATGGGGTTACATGTGCGTGCCACCACACCTGGCTAATTTTTGTATTTTTAGTAGAGACGGGGTTTCACCATGTTGGTCAGGCTGGTCTCGAACTCCTGGCCTCATGATCTACCTGCCTCAGCCTCCCCAAGTGTTGAGATTACAGGCATGAGCCACCGTGGCCAGCCAACATGCTTTTCTTACTCAATATTATGTCTTAAAGATATTCCTAGGTCAGTAAATACAGATCTACCCCCACTTATTTTAACTGCTTCTTAGTCATCCAGGGAAGGCTTCTAGATTTTATTTAGCTGTTTAAAAATTTCATTTGACTCATTTCCAGGTTTTTGCTTTTATTTATTTTGGGGGAACAGAGTCTCACGCTGTTGCCCAGGCTGGAGCACAGTGGTGTGATCTTGGCTCACTGCAACCTCTGCCTCCTGGGTTCAAGCCATTCTCCTCTCAGCCCCCTGAGTAGGGGGGGCTACAGGTGCATGCCACCATGCCCAGCTAATTTTTTGTATTTTTAGTAGAGACGGGGTTTCACCATGTTGGCCAGCTGGTCTCAAACTCCTGACCTCAGGTTTTTGCCTTTCTAAACTTGCAGCTGACCACCCTGGTTTGTGTCCATGTTCATCTACTCCCAGGTGCTGAAAAGAGTGGCATGCCATTTCTGAGAAGTAACCACTGTTTTTCCCTCCTATTTTCTCCCCTCTTCTCCCTATTCAAACAGCTGGACAACCCTGGGCTCCACTGCCTGAGGTTGGAGGATGGGAAGGATTTTACAGAGTGCACAACAAAACCACATGGAGGCTGGGCACGGTGGCTCACGCCTGTAATCCCAGCACTTTAGGAGGCTAGGCAGGTGGATCACTTGAAGCCAGGAGTTTGAGACCAGCCTGGCGAACATGGCACACACCTGTAATCCCAGCTACTCTGGAGGCTAAGACATGAGAATTGCTTGAACCCAGGAGGCAGAGGTTACAGGGAACTGAGATCACGCCACTGCACTCCAGCCTGGGTGACAGAGGGAGACTCTAAGAAAGGAGGAAGGGGAAGGGGGGGGGAAGGGGAAGGAAAAGAGAGAGAGAGAGAGAGAGAGGGAGGGAGGGAGGGAAAGAAAGGAAACCACATGGAGTGTCTGCTTAGTGAAAGAGACGTAAGGGGGAAGGCTGTCAGCATGGAAGAATGTTACAGAGACCTCACACAACTAAGGGCCTGGCTTTGATTCCCAGAGTGGGGCTTCCCCCTTTTCCTTCTTCTTTTTATAACAGCTTTATTAAGATACAATGCACATACCACAGAATTCACCAATGTGTACAGTTCAACTGCTCTTAGCACGTTCAGATCCATCATCACACTCAACTTTAAACACCTCATTGTTCACAAAAGAAACCCTGTACCCATGAGTAGTCACTCCCCGTTCCCTTTAACACCTCCAGCACCTGACTACCACTAATAAGCTTCCTGTCTCCATGGCTTTGCCTATTCTGGACATTTCATATTAATGGAATCACACAGCATATGGTCTGTGTCTGGTTTCCTGGTTCATCCATGTTGTGGTGTATGTCAGTGCTTCATCCCTTTTTATGGCTGAGAAATATTCCATATCATACAGCAAGACCACATGTTGTTAATCCATTCATCTGTTGATGGACATTTGGGTTGTTTCCACTTTTAGCCACTATGAGTAATGCTTCCATGAACATTCTTGTACAAGTTTCTGTGTGGATGTAGGTTTTTCGGTTCTTTTGGTTATATACCTAGGAATGGAATTGCTGGGTCATATGGTAATTCTATGTTTAACCTTTTGAGTATCCTTTTTGATAATTTTAGTCTTTTAACTGGAGTCTTTGTCCACTTATATTTAACGTAAGTACTGATGTTTGGATTTAAATCTAATGTATATATATAACATTTTTTTGAGATAAGGTCTCACTCTCTTGCCCAGGCTGGAAGGCAGTGGTGTGATCATGGCTCACTGCAGCTTCAGCCTCCTAGGCATAAGTGATACTCTCAGCTCCCAAGTAGCTGGGACTACAGGCACACACCACTGCACCTGGCTAATTTTTAAATTTATTGTACAGCTGGAGTTTCGCTATGTTGCCCGGGCTGGTCTCGGATTCCTAGGTTCAAGCCATTCTCCCACCTGGGCCTCCCAAAGTACTGGGATTACAGGTGTGAGCCACCATGACTGGCCTAAATCTATCATCTTATTCAGGGGTAGCTAGCCCATATGTTCTATGTTCCTTTTTCTCAATTCTTCTATCACATTTTTTTTTTCATTTTTCTATTTTTCCCTTCTATTAGCTTAAAAATATGTACTCCTTTCTCCTATTACTTTGGTTGTTCCTTTGGAGATTAAAACATGCATCCTTGACTTAGCAATGGATATCATTAACTGTTTACTGTATTCATGAACAAGGTAAGGACCTTTAAAATAACTTCTTTTACCCGCTCCTGACTTAAAGCCATTGTTGTCATCTATTTTACTTTTATATGTATTTTAAACTTCATAAGACATTATTATTAAAGCTTCCAGTCAAAACTGACCCATCTCCCTTTTTTTTTTGAAACGGAGTCTCGCCCTGTTGCCCAGGCTGGAGTGCAGTGGTGCAATCTCACCTCACTGCAAGCTCCACCTCCTGAGTTCAAGCGATTGTCCTCCCTCAGCCTCCCATGTAGCTGGGACTACAGGCACGTGCTACCACACCCAGCTAATTTTTTCATCGTTTTAGTAGAGACGGGGTTTCACCGTGTTGGCCAGGATGGTCTCGATCTCCTGACCTCGTGATCTACCTGCCTTGGCCTCCCAAAGTGCTGGGATTACAGGCGTGAGCCATCACGCCCGGCCACACATCTCCTGGCTCATGCCTGTAATCCCAGCACTTTGGGAGGCCAAGGCGGGCAGATCACGAGGTGAGGAGATCGAGACCATCCTGGCCAACACCGTGAAATCACATCTCTACTACAAATACAAAAACAACCCAGGCATGGTGACGCATGCCTGTAATCCCAGCTACTCGGCAGGCTGAGGCAGGAGAATAGCTTGAACCCAGGAGGCGGAGGGTGCGGTGAGCCGAGATCACTCCACTGCACTCCAGCCTGGCAACAGAGCCAGACTCTGTCTCAAAAAAAAAAATAAAAATAAATAATCACTTTTTACTCCTTTTTTTTTCCCCTGGGTTCCCAAAGTGCTGGGATTACAGGCATGAGCCACCCTGCCAGCCATCCTTTCTGTATATATATTTTTTTTAATAGGGTCTTGCTCTGTCACCCAGGCTAGAGTGCAGTGGTATGAGCATGGCTTGCCATAACTTCAAATTCTGAGCTCAAGTGATCCTCCTACTTCAGCTTCTGGAGTAGCTGGGCCTACAGAAGCATGCCACTACACCCAGCTAATTATTTTTTGTAGAGATGGGAGTCTCACTATGTTGCCTGGGCTGGTCTCGAATGAACTCCTGGCCTCAAGCGATCCACCTGCCTTAGCTACCCAAAGTGATAGGATTATAGGTATGAGCAGGCCGGGCGTGGTGGCTCACGCTTGTAATCCCAGCACTTTGGGAGGCCGAGGCGGGCGGATCACGAGGTCAGGAGATCGAGACCACGGTGAAACCCCGTCTCTACTAAAAATACAAAAATTAGCTGGGTGTGGTGGCAGGCACCTGTAATCCCAGCTACTCGGGAGGCTGAGGCAGGATAATCGCTTGAACCCAGGAGGCAGAGAGTGCAGTGAGCCGAGATCACACCACTGCACCAGCCTGGGCAACAGAGCGAGACTCCATCTCAAACAAACAAACAAACAAACAAACAAACAAACCTTCTTTCCTAAGTATAGTTTTATGGGTTACTTTACTCTAGGTAGGTTGCTTCCTCTTATCACTTACAATGTATCGTTCTATTGTCTTCTGGCCTCTATTATTTCTGTGATGGGGCCAGCTGCCAGTGTAACTGCTGTTGCTCTTGTGAAGGGACTCCACCTTTTACCTCTGGGGTCTTTTAAGACTTTTTCTTGTGTTTGGTTTTCAGCAGATTTACTACACTGTTCCTAGGGGCTGATTTCTTTTTTTTTTTTTTTTTTTGAGACAGAATCTCGCTGTTGCCCAGGCTGGAGTGCAGTGGCGCAATCTGGGCTCACTGCAGGCTCCGCCCCCCGGGGTTCACGCCATTCTCCTGCCTCAGCCTCCGGAGTAGCTGGGACTACGGGCGCCCGCCACCTCGCGTGGCTAATTTTTTGTATTTTTAGTAGAGACGGGGTTTCACTGTGTTAGCCAGGATGGTCTCGATCTCCTGACCTCGTGATCCGCCTGCCTCAGCCTCCCAAAGTGCTGGGATTACAGGCGTGAGCCACCGCGCCCAGCTGCTGATTTCTTGTTGTTATCCTGCTTGGAGCTAATAGGCCTTCATTTGTGATTGATGTCTTTCATAAATTTTGAAAAGTTTTAGCCATATGGTTTCAAATGTTGCCTTGTCTCCCTTCCTGCTGGAACTTTTGTTACACACATATTAAGCCTTCTCACTGTATCCTTCCTATGTGATTAGTCATATGTTGCTGCATAACAAATTACTCCAAAACGTGGGTGTAATTTGTTATTTCATTGTTTCTATGCATTAAATCAGGAATCTCAGAGCAGCTTAGTTGGGTGGTGCTGGTCAGGGTCTCTCACGAGGTGCTGCTAACCTGTCAGTTGGGCCCGAAGTCTCTTGAAGGCTAGAGGAGCTGTTTCCAAGTGGCTGGCCAGTCTCAGGTACTTTCTGACTGCTCCTCACCACACAGACCTCTCTGCAGGGCCACCTAGGTGTCTGCATGACATGGCAATGGCACTTAGCTTCCCTCAGAGTGAGTGTGCTGGTTAATTTTTTTTTTTTTTGAGACGGAGTCTCGCTCTGTCACCCAGGCTGGAGTGTAGTGGCACAATCTTGGCTCACTGCAACCTCCGCCTCCTGGGTTCAAGCAATTCTCCTGCCTCAGCCTCCTGAATAGCTGGGATTACAGGCACGTGCCACCATGCCTGGCTAATTTTTGTATGTTAGGTAGAGACAGGGTTTCACCATGTTGGTCAGGCTGGTCTCAAACTCCTGACCTCGTGATCTGCCCGCCTTGGCCTCCCAAAGTGCTGGGATTACAGGCATGAGCCTTCTGCCATGGTTGTAAGTTCCCTGAACTGGGAGTCAATTAAACCTCTTTCCTTTATCGATTACGTAGTCTCGAGTTATTTCTTTATAGCAGTGTGAAAACGAATACCCCTTCCCCGAGACGCCTTCTCCTTAGGCAACCAGCTGCCCCCATGCTCCTCCTCTGCCCCCTGTTCTTTCTTTTCCCCCATGAGGCCCAACTGATAAACAGGGCCAGGGCCAGCCCCAGCCCCAGCCCCAGCCTACTGCAGGCCTGTGTGGCTGCTGGAGAGGCCGTGCTCCTTTCCTCTCCCCGAGCCTGCCTGATATGCTTTCTGGATCCTGGAGAAAACTGACCCACTATTCTCATACTGGTGCAACATCTTCCAAGACCTCAAAAAGCTGTACCATTTGAGCGAGTCTTTTTTCTTGTCTCCACTTGCTAGGGCTGTCATTGGGACAGTCCTAGAGGGTCGTGCCAATGGATGAGTGGATGGATGGACGGTAGTCCAGGGATGATGTCCCTGTCTGTCCTGAACCGGGCCCTTCCTCCAATGAGAAGCCTTCCTGAGTGAGTATATACAGTCATCCCTTGGTATCCACGGAGGATTAGTTCTAGGGTCCCCGGAAATGCCAAAATCCATGGATGCTCAAGTCTCTGATAGAACATGGCGTAGTACTTACGTATAAGCTATGCACATCCTCCCGTAGACATTAGACCATTACTAGATTATATATGATATGTAATACAATACAGATGCTACATAAATGGTTGTGATACTGTATTCTTTAGGGAATGATGACAAGAACAAAGTCTGCACATGTTCAATAGAAACATAACCATCCAATTTATTTTCTGAATATTTTCCATCTGCTGTTGCTGAATCTACAGATGCAGAGCTCCTGGATACGAGAGCCAAGTGTGCTTTGAGAGTAGGGTGGGTGAGGTTGCTAATGAGTACAGGGGAGCAGGTGTTGATCAGGAGGGCCCCGCACTGGGGCATCTGGACATCCTGCCTCAGGACTTGAGACTCCGTTTGGATGGCACAGGCAGACTCAGCCCAGGTCAAAGCCCTCCCCTTTAAGGTTCATTTTATCCCAAGCTCTTTCTGGCCCCTGGAATTTGGCATGCCCTAGGCCCTGGGTGGAAGGACAGATGAGCCAGGTTTTAGATAACATGTCTAGAAGAGTGAGCCCCTACTGTGTGCCCGGCACCTTCCCCACAGGATCCTCTAGCTAGAATAGCCAAGGGTCATGGAGAGAAATACCCAGTTAAAGTGTCAGAAATGAAAAAGCGATACCATTAGAGACGCTCAAAAGACCATTGGGTAATAGTATTAGCATTTGTATTCTGAGAACCAACAGCAGCAGTCACTTCCCTCCACCCCTATGTGTATCCCAGGACCACCCTGGGCGGGGAGGGCTGAGGTTAGGGAGCACCCATGGATGCTCTGATGCCGGCCCTGGGCCTCGGGGGTGACAGTGATGAGGAACTGGGTGCACACACGAGTGGGGCAGCCGGGCCTGGCCAGAGAAGCAACACACACGTGCACAGACGTGTTTACCCACGTACGCGTGTGCACGCACGTGCACAAACACACTGCGGGCAGACATGTTGACGCCCCAGGCAGAGGAGGACCCTGACTCTGGGCCCTGCTGACCCGGGCAAGGCCCCGTTGTGATGCGTGCCATGACCTCAGAATGCCACTGGTGCTTAGCACCTATCCGCTCTCCGGCCTGCCTTCTGTGTTCCACGGCAGTTACACACAGGCAGTGGTGTTTGTGAGCACCAGTTTTCTGGTTTTCTCCCTGAGGTTTTCTCCCTGAGAGGCATACATAACCCAGGCCAGCTGATCAGAATCAGGTGAGTGTGACCTGCTCTCTTCCCTCCAGGCTGACTTGGGGACAGTGGCTATGGTATGGGCGGTGTTGGCCTCTGGGCAGCTACTGAGGAGGAGGGTCATCCCTGAGCACTCACAGGGAGCCGGTTCTACACTGCCTGTGTAGATGATTTTCTCTTTTGTCCTCACAGTGGCTTCATAGAGTGGGTGCTGTTCCCGAATGTACCCATTCGACAGGTGAGACGTCTGGGGTCAGAGAGACGGTAACCGGCCCGAAAATCCAGACATGACCCTGGGTTTTGCTCTCGGCCCTGCTGTGTGCCGTGCTAGACTTCAGGCCTCAACCCTGTGACCTCCCTGCTCGAGATCCCAAAACTGCCCAGATTTCCGATCCCGATGGGGCAGAGCCTGGCCCTGGCAGAGACACTGGGATGGATCCACTGTGGGTGGGGAGGAGGGAAGGGTCCTCAGAACACACCTGGGGCCTAAGCTGGGTCCTGATGGTCACTGTGGGACCCACTGGACACACACGGTCCCTTGTCTGGGAGTGGCATGGGGAGCCTTCTGCCCTTGGGCAGTTGTGGAAAGTGAAGGAGCCCTGGAGGGCTGGCTGAGGGGAGACTATCTTCCCTTGTGTTCAAAGGGGTCCAGGCACTGGGCTTCTCCCCAAGTATTTCTTATTCTGTTTGGCCTCGCTTTCCTTTTGCCCTGAGTATTCTCAGGAGGGACGGTCCATCTAGATATTCTCCAGGAGCAAGGACCCACTGTTCTTCATCAGTGACCCAGGAAAATGAAGCCCCCTCCTATAGGGACAGCTCAGAATGGTGGAGTCCACAGTCCCTCCCCGAGGGATGTGGTTTCCATGAGCGCAGTGGCTGCTTGGGAGACAGTAGATCATTTTCATCCCTCATCCCCAAAACCAAACACACTCCCGCTCAAATGGCGTTATTCCTAAAGCAGCTTCACTGGTTAGACCGAAGGGCCACGGTAGCCCAAGTGATGAGCGAGGTAGAACGGAGCAGTCAGGAGAGATCTTGTTCCCCATAGGAAACTGGGCATCTCTGTGGCCCTGAGTATCCCCGGAGGCCGATCTTACAGAGACCTCTGGTGCCTGACCCCAGTTCGCATCCACAACCCTGGAATAGCCCATCACAGGCCCTTCACCCTTGGCAGGTGGACACCGTTCAGCCTGCTGGGGCAGGTATGTGCCCGTTTCATGGCATAAGGGGAAAACGGGATTCTCTGTCCAGGTCCCACTCTTCTCGAGTCCTTGGGAAGATGCTCACCCCTGCTTGCGGCTTCAGACTGCAGAGACCCATGGAGGTGTGGGCCACGGGGTTTGGCCCCTTTTTACCAGAGTGCAGTGGTGGAATGAAGGTTACACAACCAACCAGCATCTGGGAGCCCGCTGGGAGCGGTTCAGGTGTTCTCCGAAGCTGTCGGGTACAGTGTAACCTTTAGCCAATTTTGTCTCACAGGATGAACGTGGTGGAGGATGCGGATAGTTGGCGGGCGCAGGAGCGAGAGGACATCGTCAGGAAATATGAACAGGTACAGTTCGGTCTGCTTCTTGGAGGGAGGCCTCTTCCAGTGTGCCCTGGTCAAAGGGTCCTGGGTTCCCTAGGAGCACAGGGCAGGGACGGGTGGCCAATACCCCCAGGCCCTTGCACCCTTTACCTTGGACCCCTCACCAAGGCTCCCTCTGGGTTACAGGGGCACCAAGCTGGGCTGCCAGAGGACAAGGGGCCTGTGCTTCTCGGAATGTTCGAACACATGGATCCGTTTGGGATTGTGCAGTGAGTCCTCTGTGCTCCCCTCACCCCTAAAGCATCTGTCTCAGCTCAGGGATGGGTTTGCTTTTAGAAAGGCCTTTCTGACACAGGACGTGTCTCGCCAGCTCGGGTCAACCTCCTTTCCAGGGTCAGAACTCCCCCCTGGCTCCCCTGCAGGTCCGGCCCGAGGTTGTTGTTAGGCCAGAGGTGCAAGGCCCATCTAGGGAGCCGGTGGGAATGGAGACTGGGCTAGGTCAGGCCCCTGGGCTCTCAGCAGTTCTGTCGGCAAGTCAGCACAAGAGGAGCGGGGCAGCCTGAGGGTCTGGCCCTGTCTACCAGGAGACAACCCCAGTGAGATCCAAGGGTTGTGGCCACAGGGTGAGGAGATACCTGGCCCAGCCTCAGGGCTGTTGTCCAGCAGGTCTCTCAGTGCCCACCTGCCCCTGTCCTCCCCCATTTCCCTAGAGCTACAGCCCTCACTGTCCCCGTGGGGAAGGGGGAAAGGTGTGGGGACAGTGGGGGCTTTGGCCCTAAGAGAATGGGGGAGAAGACGGGCAGGGCCCCGGTCTGGGCATCTCAGGGTGAGGCCGGGGAGGCAGCAGGGCTTGTGACTAAAGACCCTGGGTCTGGTGCTGGGAAGGGATCTGGGGCCAGGTAAGAGGAGCCCAGCCTGGAGCCCATCCCTCCGGGATCAGAGGATGGAGAGACAGCGGATCCCGGGGGAAGTAGGGTGGGAGGGAGCTGATGAGCCGTGCCACTTCTGATATGCAGGGTGTGTGGCTCAGATGCAGGGAGAGGCAGGTGGATGCTGGGAGGTCAGAGCCTGCAAGAGCCTTGGGGCTGTCAAGTGGGATGGGCCCCTGGTGCACCCAGAGTACACCGGGCAGGTCTCAGGGCAGGCTCCCTTGACCCTGGCGGGGTGATGTGGTCGATCCCTGAGGGATTCCTGTCAGGGCCTGGTCGCCCACCTTGGGCGGCCCCCATCCCATCTCAGGGCTGACCTTTCTCAGCTCCAGCAGAAAGCACCACCTGGAGTCCAGGATGGGTAGCCCCATTGTGCAGCCTGACCACCCCCCACGCCAGGGGCCCCGGCAACCCCGGCCAGGCTGTCCCCGCACTCCTTCTTCTCCCAGGTCCTGCCCCTCCTGGGAGTCAGCCCCACAGGAAGGCCCTTGTCCTCCCTTCCCTGTGCCTTCTCCCGGGCTGAGCCCTGAGCTGGGTAGGGACAGAGCCAGTCCTTTCTGGGGGTCGGCTCCCAGGCTGGGGCGGCTCCAGGCCCTGTGCAGGTCCTCAGCGCTGCCTGGGTTGCCTTACAGTGAGACGGAGCTGCCTCCTCTGACTGCGCGGGAGGCAAAGGTAAGAGCCTGATGCATGGAGGGGCTGGTCCAGGGACGTATGGACTGGGCGGGTGGTCAGTGAGGCAGAGGAAGCAGCTGGCCTGGGCGGTGGCGGGTGAGGGCAACACTCTGTCACTGGGAGGGGCAGCAGAGACCTGACCCCAGGTTGATTTAACTTTGGCAGTTTGATACAATTCCAAAGTGAGAACCACAGTCCTGGCTTGGGGGTGGCTGCCTGCTTGTGTCAGGACCCCACCGAGAGGCTGGGACCTAAGACTGGTGTGTCTGTGGCCTGAGGATGGCACATCCCGGGGTCCCAAAGCCAGCCCACTGGTGCTCATTTGCTCAAAGGCTCTCAGCCCTTAGGGTCTGCCCGTCCCTGGCTCCTTCCAGCTGGGTCCCACCAGGGCTCCAGAGCCCAAGACCCAGCATCCACGGGCAGCTCTGGGAAGCCCGGCAGCTCCACTAACTCCAACATTCCTCATTGGACAGCGAATTCGGCAGGAGACAAGGAGAAAGAGCAAGTGGCTGGAGATGCTGTGGGAATGGGAGATGTACAAGAACAGTGAAAAGGTAATGTGTGGAGGGAGAGGCCCCCGGAAGCACTCTCTGCAGAGACAGGGACAGGCACCCATGGCTGTGGCCTGGCACCGTCAGCCTCTCAGAGGGTGGGTGGCACAATGTCCTCGCCCAGAGGACTGCAGGCCTGGTCGCCAGATTGCCTGCCTATTCGTGCAAGCGTCACCTTGCTGGGAGGGAATCTGAATCTAGGGCTCGGGCCACCTGGAGTTCAAGGCTAGGGATGTCCTGGTGACCCGAAGGAAGAAAAAGGTTCAGATCAGAGTTTCAACTCTGAGTGTCCATCCACTCTTTCAGTCCTGGGAAGGGAGACCCTGTCCCAGCTCGATCTCACCTCTACTGAGGAATCATGGGGCCAAAACCGACAATTCCCAGAATCCCCGGGCTCTGGTCCTCACTGGGGTCACCCCGTGGCCTGTGACATCAGACTGTTTTCTGCCCACGGCTCGTAGATCGCATATACGAGGGAACTCCCACGAACATCCAGGGCCCGGCGTGGTCAGTCCTCCTGAACATTCAGGAAATCAAGTTGAAAAACCCCAGCAAATACAAGGTACGCTCAGCCAGAGCACAACAAACAGGACAGGCTGTGTCAGGGGTCCAGGTCTCCGGCTGGAGGGAACGCCAAGCCCACCCTGGGAGGGGGGGTGAGGGGGAAGGTCAGATGAACACCCTGGGCACAGATGGTGATACAGTCACCACAGACAGAAAAACTCGGCTCTGGTGACCCTCCCTGGCTTCAGTAACAAGCCAAAAAGCAGCTTTCTGCAGAAGGAAACCTTCTTTCCCGAAGTGCTGACTGTGGGCTGACTGCCATTTGGGGCAGGGAGTCTTCCATCTGTTCTGAGGCTGCTTCCTTCTCTTGGCCCTGCCCTACAGCTCATGAAGGAGAAGGGCAAGAGTTCATCTGAACACATCCACCAGATCGACCGGGATGTTAGCAGGATTCTCCAGAACCGTGTCTTCTTCAGGCAACGATATGGAGCCAGATAAGCCTACGGGAGCCACAGGGTCCCAGTGGAGATGGGGTGAACGAGAGGGATGGGGACATCCCCGGAGCAGAAGCCAGGGTCACCCAGGAGGGATGACAGAGCCGCCAAGAGCTCTCCTGGCCCAGGGAGCAGCTGGCACCATGAACCGAGCACCTCCCTGTTTCCAAGCCCTGGGCCAGGCTGGAACATGTGGGGCCAGAGCCCAGGAGGATCCTGAGGAGACAGAAGACAGCAAAGAAAATCATGCACAAGGCCGGGCGCGGTGGCTCACGCTTGTAATCCCAGCACTTTGGGAGGCCAAGGCGGGCGGATCACGAGGTCAGGAGATCGAGACTACAGTGAAACCCCGTCTCTGCTAGAAATACAAAAAATTAGCCGGGCGTGGTGGCGGGCGCCTGTAGTCCCAGCTACTCGGAGAGGCTGAGGCAGGAGAATGGCGTGAACCCCAGAGGCGGAGCTTGCAGTGAGCCGAGATTGCGCCACTGCACTCCAGCCTGGGCGACAGAGCGAGACTCCGTCTCAAAAAAAAAAAAAAAAATCATGCACAATGGTGAAAGGTGCTCTCCCTGACCCACGGGGACCCGTGGTAGGACCCACGGGAGGGTGGCAGGATGGAGGGCCCATGAGCCTACCCAGACAACACTGACAGCACCAAACGCTGGGAGAATTATGGGTCCTGGAAACTCTCATCCAGGTCTGCTGGGAACATGACACGGCACAGCCACGTTGGCAGCCAGCTGGGTAGTGGCTCACAAAGCTCAGTGGACTTGAACCACGTGTCCCCAAGGTGTCACAGATATTGAACCCACTGATTTGGAAACTGACATCCACATGAAACCTGCATGCCAGGTTCACTGCTTGATTCACCGTCACTCACACACCGAGCCTTCGGGGACGGCCTTCAACACGTCATGGGGAGAGCAAGGCTGGTCGTCCCTTCAAACAGAAGACCCAGCGAGAAAAGGGAACGAGCCAGTGATGCCCGCACGAACCTGGGTGGATCCTAGATGCATTTTGCTAAGGGAAAGAAGCCAGACCCAATAAGCTACCACAGTAGCATTCCCATTCCTAGGCCATTCTGGAAAAGGCCAAACCACAGGGACTGAGAAGCAGTCTGGGTGGCCAGGGGCTGACGAATCGGGGAGAGGCTGGGTGCATAGGGGCCACTCTGGAGACTTGGAGGATGAAGGAGTCACTCCAGGAGGGGCTGGAGCGGTGGCCAGGAGACTCCGCACATTGGTTTGGAACTGTGGAGAAACTGTACACCCAGAGACTGAACTGGCGTGTGCGCAAACTGAAAAAAAAAAAAAAAAAAAATCATTCAGAGTGAAAAGGATCGGTCAACTCACTGTACAACTGGGCTATTTGCATGTCACAGATGTGGATTTTACTGAAACATTTCTTCAACAGTCTCAGGTCCTGAAGAGCTCACTGCTTATCTGGTAAATCATCTGAATGTGAAATGGGATTTGTTGTTAGGATTTGTAGACAAAGTGAAAGTAACAGCATCTGCACAAACCAAACCATAGCCCCCTTTCTCTGTTTCCTAGGCAGCGGGAACTCTTCTATATCCTCCTGGCATATGCGGAGTATAACCGGTGAGTATTCCCCACACTGTTCTGGCCGCCCTGTTGTGGCCTCACAGTCAGCGTTGCCCTTTTTGCACCCTGACCCAGGAGGCCTCCAGGGGAACCTCCAGCCAGGCTCCAGGGGATGTTCCCGCCCCACCTCCCCAGGGTAAAGGCTGCATAGTGGGGTCACCAGATGGGAGGGTGGGAGGCCTTCGGGTTTGGGAGCCTCTTAAGCTGCCCAGCTCTTCCCGCTGATGGCTCCACAACTTGGGGGAAGGCTCTGATTTCATGATGGGCTGGGGGCTTCTCAGGATTCCACAGCCCAAATGGCGGGACAGTCCAGGGGCTCCAAGACCATCGGGAGCATGTGGTACCCACGTCACAACCCAAGACCATGTGGCATCTGGTGAGTTTATGGTCCCCTCAGCTCTTCCCCAGAGGCCCTGCATCCCGTGGGGCTGGACGAGCAGGGAGGCTGGAGCCCCTCATGGGGCTGGTGACTGACTGAGTCCCAGCCAGGGCCTGACCTGGGATACCGGGTTCTCCATGGGCTGGGAGTTGGTTTCCATTCCTGCCCTGGAGGAGACAGAGGCACAGAGATGGGGCCCCAGCTCCCGCAGAGCAGGGCAAAGGGCAGTGTGTCCACCGAGAGTGTGGGAAGGGGACGGTGTCGCGGGGAGTCCTGGACACTGCCCAGTGTTCTGCACTAGGCATAGGTTCTTCAGAGGCCCTGGAAGAGGGAGGTTTTTAGGGCAGCCCAGTGGCCTGAGCACCTCTGTTGCTCCCATCAGGACCAGGACATAGACGCTGGTCTATGCGGGCAGTGTCTCTCGTTAGGCTGGCTTCTCCGGATGTTAATGAAGGTGAGGTGGCATAGGGAGACCCTGGCTCAGGGACCCTCGTTGCCCTGCAGTGCCCTGCTTCCTCAGTCCGGCAGTCTGGCTCACCCCCAGCCCACAGGAGGCTCAGGCGGGTCCCCGAAGGACACGCAAGCAAAACCCTCTGCCTAAGAGGGGTCATCCCAGGGCAATAGCTGGGGCTCAGGCCCAGCCTCATGGGCAGACTGGGCCAGGACCTGACTTGAGAGGGCTCAGGGAAGCCTCAAGCGCTGGGCAAGCCCCTCTCTCCAGGAGCCACATCTCCACTCATATGAGTGCCCCCCATGAGGAGCTGCAAGACCTTGCCTGACCCAGCGTCCTGGAGGGCCCAGGCGACGCTCATGGGGAAGGTCACTGACTTTGGGGACTGAAACGCCAATGGGCACAGCTCGAGCCACCAGCCCCAGCCTGGAAGGGCCAGGTTCTCCCACGCCTGCTGTCTCCACAGATCTCTCTCGGGCTGACCCTGCGCCTGTGGGACGTTTACCTGCTACAAGGGAAACAAGCATTGATGCCCATGACCACCATGACCACCATTGCGTTCCAGGTGCAGAAGAGTAAGTCTACGTGTGCCCAGTGGGGCCTGGGGAGCCTCGGGGTCAGACCCCGACTGGCCCGAGGGCAGCTTCCTCACACTGTCCTCACGATCCCCTGTTCTGGCTCAGAGGGAGGTCTGGCCAGGTGGGCCGGGAAGGGCACTGTGACAGCGAGCCCATCCCCCACATGACCCAGATGAAAGTCAGGAGTGTGGCGGGCACTTCCCTGTCCAGGTCGCCCCCCAGTCACAGCCTCCTGTGCACATCTGGACTCCTGGGGTGGCCACAAAAGGATCCAGCACCACCCAGTGAGAGGCTGAAGTGGCCACGGGGTATGGGCTGGCCCCCTCCCAGGGAACTCTCCTGGCCTGATGTCCACCCTGTCCCTAGAGCGCCTCAAGGAGACATCCAGTTCTGGCCCGTGGGCGTGCTTTCAGAGCCAGTTCTGCCGTCACTGGGCCAGGAATGATGACACGGTGCTCAAGCACCTCAGAGCCTCTATGAACAAATGAGCAAGGAAGCAAGGGGACCTGCCATTCCCAGGTGGGCTCCAGTGCCGTGTCCCCTCCCATGTCACCCTCTGGGGCAGTCAACAGTGGGGCAGGGCCCGGGACTTGCAACCCTACTACCTGGGCCTTCCTCTTCACCTTTTCTTCCTCCTCTTCCTCCTGGACTCTAAGAAAGTACAGCAGGCCCACCGGTCCTCAGGGCAGGCACTCAGTGCCTGTGAACTGGACGTGTTGTGCACGCAGGAGGGGGATGTGGGCAAGACCCTCCCTCGAGCCCCCCCCACTTTCCACGGTGACTGGCTGTCCCCCTCACAGGGCCCTCAAAGTTACTAGAGGAACCAGACCCATTTGTGGGAGACCCCGCCTCTCCCTGCAAGCACCCACAGCCTCAGAGAGCAGCAGAGGCCCCTCACTCCTGCACGCTCCTCCAAGATTGCCAGGACAACAAGCCTTGAGCCAGGGAGACAAGGGAATTGGGGGTCCCTGGCCCCCAGAGCATTCAGGGAGAGGGCACAGGCGGGACCCCGGGCCCAGAGCCAGAGCCAAAAATTCAGCCCGATGTGGGAACAGTCAGTCCTGGCATGGACTGGGCAGCCCAGGAGGGCAGAGGGTGACCCACGTCCGGGCCCAAAAACCCACTGCAGAGACGGGTCCTCATGTGAGGTGGCAAGGGGCTGGGTGACATCCAAGGACCCTGCCACCTGAGTTCTGACTGGGGGCCATATCCCAGGCCCAACAGCCCTGGGACGAATGTGTGTGGCAGGAAACCCACAGCCAGTCCCAACCCTGGGGGCAGTCCCAGGAGCCACCCGCCATGCAACGACAGCTTCCCCATGCCAGGGAACGCATACCCCTCCCTCTGGGATCAGCAGACTACAGGCTTGTCCTCAGTGTCAGGCCACGGGGGCCACACAGAGACCCCGAGGACTACAGAGACGCAGGCAGGTGGGGCCCAGCCCGGAAAGGCCTGCACGGGCTCCCTGGAGACGCTGACCACGTCTGTTTTCCTTTCAGCCAAAGCCAAGCAAGGGTCCTCGGCACCCAGGCCTGTGCTGGCTTCACGTGGCGGGAAGACCTTCTGCAAGGGGGACAGGCAGGCCCCTCCAGGCCCACCAGCCCGGTTCCAGCGGCCCATTTGGTCAGCTTCCCCGCCACGGGCACCTCATTCTTCCACACCCTGTCCTGGTGGGGCTGTCCGGGAAGACACCTACCCTGTGGGCACTCAGGGTGTGCCCAGCCCGGCCCTGGCTCAGGGAGGACCTCAGGGTTCCTGGAGATTCCTGCAGTGGAACTCCATGCCCCGTCTCCCGATGGACCTGGATGTAGGGGGCCCTTGGTTCCCCCATTATGATTTCAAACAGAGCGGCTGGGTCCGTGCCATATCCCAGGAGGACCAGCTGGCCGCCTGCTGGCAGGCTGAACACTCTGCCGAGGGAGTGAGATTGGCTTTCGCGGAACTGAACA
>NW_026652789.1:0-23778 GCF_009828535.3 Hylobates moloch
AAAACCCAAGTATACAGAGGGCTGACTTCCTATAAGTGCATAGCTGACTTCAGGACTTCAGTATGCGAGGATTTGGGTATACTCGGGCAGTCCTGGAACTAGTCCCCCGTGAATGCAAAGCTTGAGGTATTTTCCTGAACTACTGTGCTATCTGTGTTGAGCTATTAATATTTACAAGTAAACTTCTGACATCATTTGTCGAATCCTCCTTCTAGAGTGAGAGACTTAAATTGATAGTATTGAGAGAGAAAGCATTAATACTTTAAGATTTTCACTGCTTTCTTAATCTGATTCATTTCTTCCTTAATTTTCTGAGCATAAGAGATGAGAAGTCAGTTTTTTGGTATCTGCTTTAAATTGCTTTTTCTTTACATATACTTGCTTTTTGTTTATTATTACAATGATAAAGGATTATGCCCCTCACAGCTTTTTAAAGAAATATTTTATAGAGGCTTAAAGGAGTATGTTATTAATTAAAATGTCCTTTATCATCAGTTCTAAGACTTACCTTTTCCACATTTACCCTTTCTGAAATTGGTGGAAATCTTGCAGTTGCTGGCACTTTGTCATCGCCTTGTCTGAGTGGCAATCTTTGTGTAGTCATATGTAAACCTTTGTTGACACATTTTGTTAAGATCAGGAAAGTACCAGCATGCTTTCATGAGTCTTAGGATACTATGGCTGGTCCTATGAGAAGCACCTGAAAACCCGGCCATCTTTGTAGGCCATTCTCTTGCTCTGCCTTGTTCATTTTGTTTTCTTTTGTTAGGTATTAACAGAATCAATCTCTGAAACAATTATAAATAATCCTCTGGGGCTCTTAAGTGAAACCACTAGTCCCCTTTCCCTCACTTTGGTTTGCTGGCTGTCTGATTCATATTTGCAAACTGAATAGATAAGGATTTTCAATCCCAGTAGAAAAAAATTGTGTGTATTCTCTATCATTTGTTTCTAAATCACACTTTAATATGTTAATGTTTTTTCCTATTGTAAACTTGTTAAACATATTTTCTTGTATATTTCCTGTGTAATATGATGTATCAGGTTTTTTAAAAGTTTAAACTTAAAAACTTAAAACTTGATACATAATATTGCCTGATATATTTGCACCATAATTTGATGACCATGTCAGCTCTCAGATATCTGTTATCTCTATTTTTATTAGGTTTTGTAAAGAAACCTGCAATGAGTAATCTTTGGACATGAAAAGTATTTAGTTTCTTTCCTTTGGATGGATTACCAGAAGTCAGAATACTGAGTCAGAAGAATATGAACGTTTTTCAATTCTTGAAACTTTCTGACAGATTGTATTCTGATAGAATTGTAATTTAAGAATGATTAAGGCTGTTTAGTTTGGGGATTTTCTACCTGCTTCCCCTCTTTCATTCATAGGTTACTGTGGCAGATGCCACGTAAAATAATTATTTGAGGGGTGTAATAGATTTGGAGCAGGTAAGCATTATAGCAGAGTAGGTAGGGTTCCTTTAACTTTTTGTTAGAAAACCATAATTGAAGGAAAATAACCCTTATTTTGACATAGGAAGGCAAGCTTTAATGCTTTTTCATCTTAATTTTTAAAAAACCAGAATGTTATAAGAAGCCCAACAATTTATTTTAAAATACAGTGTCCAGTATTAGACTAGTAGTCTCTTTTTTAAAATAAAAACTAATATAGAGAGCTTTTCCTCTTTTATAGTATTGTGGTTTGGAGTGAACAGCTGTTATGCTGCATGTAGAAGTCAGTATATGAATTATTTTATAATTTGAAAAAGTATCTTAGAATAACAGTGGTTTGCTGAGTAGATTGTAAATTAGGCACAGCTTTAGTCTTCACAATTCTAATAAAAGCTAATGGTAAAAATAAAATTTAATAGATGCTTTAAAAATCAACTGCTAGGATATTAGTTGTGTCAAGCAATGCATGCATTTAGCAAACAGTTATTAAACATCTGTGCTAGTAACTTGGTTAGACATCAGTGATTAGTATTTTTTTATGGAAAGATAGTTAACGCAGTATGATGTGACATGAAAGGGGGAGAAATTAAATTCTTGGAGTTTTCTGAAAAAAGCAAGTTGACATTTGCATAAAGTGTTGAAGGATGTGTAAGATGCCAAGTCAGAGGAGGAGGCAGTTACTGGGGTAAATAAATACAGTGGAAGGGTGACAATCACAAGAAGCTGTAGAAATGCAGGAAGGTTTATGTTATTATTGCTGATACTTAGGGTGCTTGTTAGGAAATGAGGGCAAAATCTAAAAGACCTGTATGTTGAATGTTCTTATAAAAGGTTTGCCACCATGAAACATGCCGTGAATTAATCTATTAGATTATTGTGGTGGTGGTGGTGGTGGTGGTAGTGGATGGTGGTGG
This sequence comes from Hylobates moloch, assembly GCF_009828535.3. Classification (NCBI taxonomy): domain Eukaryota; kingdom Metazoa; phylum Chordata; class Mammalia; order Primates; family Hylobatidae; genus Hylobates; species Hylobates moloch. The sequence goes on from NW_026652789.1 coordinate 2,370, forward strand.
CTCTCGTTACTGGAATAATGAATAAAGTAAGATAGTGATTGGGTTACTTTATTCAGGGCTTGGCATAAAGATAATTATGATTTTATAATTTAAGGCTCAGAAAGGGATACTTTCCTGCCAGTGTTGGGAAGAATATCAAGAAAGAAATTGGGGATATAATAGTTTTTTAAAAATCTTAATGTAGAAGAGAAGGACACAGTGGGTAAATTTTGGGGTTAGATAAGAATAGTGTCAAGGTTCTAAAACTAAAAATGAGCTGAAATTAGGAAAAATTGTTAGAACAGTAAATCGAACAAATAAAAACCTCAGCCTTTTCCCGAAAAGTTTGAAATGTACATGAAGCAACAGGGAGGACAGTAGGAGTATTATTGAGTGTATGGGAGGTTGCAGTGATCATTGAAGAAACAATTTATATTTGGTTTTTGTCTTCAATGGCAAGGAAAATTATGTTCAAACTATTGTATACAAAGTAAACCCTGCTAAGAGGGACTTGAAATCAAACAGAAAAAACAGGGTCAATGAGCAGATAATTGTGCTAAATAAGTGTATTTCCTAGCATTTTATTTCATCCAGTAGTATTGAGAATATAATGAAATCACTAGCAGCTCTTGATAGTTTTTAAAAAATTATAAGGAATGGGAGTGGCAGAAAAATGGACACAAGCAAATATAAGCCTTTTGAACCAAATACTAGAGGAATAGAAGTGTTCCTATTTCTAGTATATAATGAGCAGTTTTTGAAATCAACTTTATTTTTACATCTCTGGAACATAGTAAAACATTATTGAATTGTATCTATTTTAGATGGACCTGGTATACTAAGGTGAGCATATAGTTTGCATGCATTGACCACTAGATGGTGCTCCTACAGAAGGGATTTTGTATGTGTGACATTCAGGGTTTTTCCAGATAAATAACAAATCTGTGTTCTTGTCACTCTTCTCAGTCTTGTCTTATCTCAATACAGTTATATGTTTTGAAATTTAATAGCCCACGTTAGAAAAGAGTAATAAAAATGCCTGTTATATTGCATTTACATTACATTAGCTTTGTAGTTACTTTGGGTTTGTTTTTGTTTTTGTATTTGTACTTCAGAGTTTCAATATTGCTTTTCCTCTTGTCCTTTACCTTTTTACAGTTTTCACTAAGATTATTTAGTAAACTTTCCTCATAGTCATAAATTTTTCATAATCATGTTTTGAATTACATAGTAATCCACTGAACTAATCGTATTTAGTTTACTAACTTAAGCTTTCTCTATTGTTTAGGCTAGAATTGTATAGATTATATTATCACTCTGAAAAAGAAAAAACATTACAGAAAAAAGAATATTAATTCTTTGTATATCATATTAAGATGTTAATAGTGATACCTTTTGATAGTTTAGATTGCATACCATCTTTTCATCCATTATTTTAAATAGGTTTTCCAGGTTTTCCTTTAATGAACTTGAATTTGGTTTTAATGGAGTTTTTATCTGTCATCTCTGCTGTGCAATGAGAGAGGATATTCTAAAGCAAAGAACAGTTGGTTGCCTTCCGCCTTCCACCTCCCAGTCTAATCTCATGTGAAACCCCTCTTGTGGTTTAGGTATAGATTTTTTGTGTGCATATACTGACTGCTGGCCAATGGATGAGGTGTTCCTAGATTTTCGTAGGTCATGTAACAGGACATTTTCATAAAGAAGCCTTTCCCAAAACTTGAAGTTGTTTTCTTGATGTGAATGGATTTGGATAGGAAATTCGCATTAAGAAGTATTTCTTCCCTGTACATTGGGGAAATATGGGGGGCAGTGATCTGTCAACTTTAGATTGTACCCTAAGTTCTTTGGCTCTGTAGGGTAAATAGATGCACACTAAGAGCCTACCATTGTATGTCTGTTGGTACTGTTTACAGTTTGAGGTAGGAGATTTGCATTCAACAGTTGTATTCAGTGTTTTCATCAGACATGGATCAAGGCACATATTTTAGGGCCAGACCAATTACTGTAGCATTTGTATAAACCACACTAATCAGGTCTTTACTAGGTACCTGGTCCATAACAAAACTTGAATTTTTTTCCAGGAGGTTTCATTTTTTCCCTCACAAGATGATTCTTAGTTACCTGTCTGCCCTTAGTGTTTTCTTACATTCTCCTACTCCGAATTAGGTAGGATCACTCTGTCTGGGGCCATAAATTGTCAGCTACTGCCTGCACAGTCCTTGGGAAGAAGCACCAAACTTTCTGGTATAATCTCTGTCCCAAAATATCTTACCCTCAAGAGTCCCACATGGCTCTCAACCCTTACTGAGCTCATGTTCACTTCTTAGCAGAGGCATCATAGAGACAGCATTAGCGTATTTTCTTGCTCAGTCAAGATTTGCAGTGGACCTCAACGTTGTAGTTTGACAAAAGGCTGCATCTAGTTGGTGCTGGTAAGCACATAGACAAGGAAGATTCTGTCAGTCCACATCCGAAAAAATATCCATGGCTGAGGTTGGGACTTAGGATATGCTCTTATCAACTTAAAAATTGAATTATTCAACCAATAGTAAATTATCAGGTAGGGTTTTTGTTCACATATTGTTTTAAAATGACCATTGTTGTAATTACTAATATAGCACAGTGTTAAAAGGGCTTGCTTGGGAGTTTGTGGTTCTCAAACTTGAAGGTACTTAAGAGTCACTTGGGAAGCATTTTAAACATAAAAATTCCCAGGTTCCCCCTGCCCCTAAACATTTTGATGGGGAGAGGATACACCAATCTGCATATGTAACTAGTGCCCCAGGCAATTCTCAGGCAAACTATTATGTTAACCTAGATATTAGATGTTAGAATATGTTCCTTTAGCAGTCAGGTGATAGTATTTGGTGAACCAGAGTGGTATTTATGTAGAGTTGGATAAAACACATTTCACTGATTATAAAACAATTACTAGCGTTAATTCTTTTTCATTTTTAGAAATTTATGACCTTGTAATCTGAATGTTTATAAAATACTAGAGAGATGATGCTGATAATTTCTTGAAAGTTCTTTTTTATCATAAAAGTTCCAGAAGCAAAATACTTGTTTTAGTAATTAAACTACCTTGAGACTCAGTTATTAATCATTAAAAACCAATACATTACATAAAATGATAAAGGAGAATCCATTTGTAATAAAGCGCTATCATTAGATATTCAGAGTTTAATGTAGGCAGCACCTTTGAACAACTTAGAGCCAGTGCCAGATAATGTGTAAGATCCTGCCTGGTGTAGAAATTTGGATATGAATGACAAAGATTCTTTTAGTGAAATCATTTTAACAGTCAGAACTATTTGCAGAGAGAATCCTCTTGTATGTTTTAATTCAGTTCATATTTATAATTTATATAAGCAGTGAAGGTGCCATTGGATTTTACTACAGACTGTGGTTGAAACTTGGGAATCCAGGGTTTTTCCACCCAGTGCATTAAATCAGGCAGCCCCACAGGGTCTTGGTAGTCCAGTGTTTGTAGCATCCTTCTTTACCTGCTAATCGACCTCACTTCCTGGATTTCAATCCATCTAGTTATCAGCTAACAAAAGAACAGCTTTTGGTTCCTGCAGACGCTGGTGAAAAAATAATCATGAGAAAGAAATCCACCTTATGTCGTCTTTTTTTGTCTGCAAAAATAAACTCAGCCATCATACAGCTAACAGGTACAGAGGGAAGATACGAGCTCTTTCATAGGAAGAAATCGCTGAGAAAATGAGCATCATTTCTCAAGGTTTTTTATTTTCACTGATCTACAAGTGATGCTGCTGTAATTCTAGCTGCAGTTTTTACCGATCATTCACCACTCAGCAGCTGGTAGAGAAGTAAGCCTGCTTGGCAACCACCTGCAGGGCTGCAGAGATGAATTACATTTTCGGAAACAACACACTTCTATACTCTCGCGGCAGTCGAGGAGGCAATACTAGCTCTAGCCATGGCTCAGCAGGCCCAAAGCAGAAACACTGGGCAAAAAAGGGCTCGTCAGATGAACTGCAAGCTGAGCCAGAACCTTCACGCTGGCAGCAGATAGTTGCATTTTTCACTCGAAGACACAGCTTTATTGACTGCATCTCGGTAGCCACCAGCTCCACCCAGGTAACATACCACTTGTTGAAATTATTTTCAATCTATTTCTGTTTACATTTGCTCTGTAAAAATGTCTTAATACAGATTTTTAATTTAAAAAAATAGTCTTACCTCTCGAAACCTTGGATGTGTAGAAATGTATGTTTTCTGTCCATCCGTGCAGGTCTTTAGCACAAAAGGGGGAACAAGAAATATTTTTCCTTATGCTCTTCTGTAATACCAAACAAAATAGCCTCAGATTCAATTGAATGACTTTTCTAAAAATATGAGCCCATTGATACATAGATTAAAATATGAATTAATAATGCTCATCTCCTTTTTAGACTGTGCTAAATGCTATAGAGTATGATGTCTGACCACAGAAAATGCTGGTTTGTTTAGTTTTTGTATGTTATTAGATAACCTTAGGGAGACTGTTATAGTAAAGAAACAGAAGATACTTTGAAATATTTTCATTTTTCAGTGTTTTGAAAATAGATTCAATTTAATATAATTGGCTAGTATTATATATACTTACATCTTAGCTATATTATGGCTTATTCAAGGGATTTAATGAATCCTTTTTTTGTAAATATTATTTATCTAGTTTAATTTGAAATTAAGTGAACTTGTGCAATTACACAGTCATGGAATATTTTTTCACATATTCAAATCACAATTTAAAGAGATGAGCAAATACTAAAAGTCTCAAAATTAAAAAAAATCACATAACACCACTTTTTGAGGAAATGAGCTATTGTCTATGAGACAAAAAATAAAAATTAATAATTGTTTGAAATACCTATTGTTTGGTACAAGGGTGGTTTGAGGAAATAGTCATATTTTTAAATATTTTTAAGCAGTCAGTTCAACTTTAGTAAAAATAAAAGGATGAGGAATGGTCTAATTTAAAAACAAGTTGAGAATGCATTTGTCCTCTGACATCAGTGATATTTAAATTAAGAAAATACATACATACACATTCCTTAGGAACTTTTAAAATAAATTCCCTTAAAGCTATCTTTTAAAGAAAATAATAGAAGCAGCTCAATAAATATAAACTGTCAACAGTTCTATATTTCTTTGTTTTTTATAAATTTCTTTACTGTTTTTGGTTACTAGAATTGTCTTTTAATAGTGTTGATTTAAAATAACGTCAGCTTTCTTAAGTAAGAAATTCTACCTATTTTTCTTAAATATTTGAAAGAAATGGAATTACCTAGGAAAGAGGAGTCATTATGTAGACATTGAGGTTAAGTTACAATCAAAACTTACTGAATGGGCAACGATTGATTTAACTCTTAAATTGAATGCTGCCCCAAGAATTTTACTAACCTTATTTTGGCTACAGTTATATATATCACAAAAGGATGCAAAGCCTAAAGGTTGACAGTGTTATTCATTGTAGATTAATACTAGATGATATTTTCCATTATCAACAAGACAGATATCTTTAAAACTTTTTATCTATACATGGTTTATGTAAGTACACACCCTCCTATATATGTATGCACAGATAACACTAGCATTGATATATCTGTCACTCAGTTTATTAAAAGCATGCAAATGAAAAGACAGGAAAAGTAGTTCACATATAAACTGTTGAAACCACAGAATTACATTATAGTTACTTGGGAATTGGAGCAAAACGTTGCTATGATTGTGCTAAAATAGAGTTATGACCCCTATTTGCAATCAATTCTACAAAGCCATTTTACATTTCATCCCCCTCACCCAGTTTGGTTCAGAGCATTCCTGTATGCTAATATAGGAGTTATTAATAGTTTTTATGTCTTTCAGACCTCTTTCCTGATTCTCATGTTGTCTTTTTCATTACCTTTCTATTTTATTTCTAGAAATACGGGTATTAGGGTAGAGGTTTTAGCCTCTGTTTTTCTTGTACTGGAGTACCAACATTTCGTTTTTCATTTTATACATTTTTGTAACTGATACATTGGATAGTTTATATATCTAATTTTTTTATAACTTACTGGAGTTCATTTTACAAGTTAAAATATAATGGGACTGAAAAATAATTTTAGATATAATTGGATCTTAGTTGGTGCTAGAATACTTTTTTAAATTTCACTGACTGACTCATGGCTAGCAGCTTTCTTTTGCAGCACTAAGGGATTTATTGTTAGAAACGACGTAGATTGAAATTTCATACTTTGAGCATATAATATATACCTATGAATATAGTAGGGTGATAGTGCTTTGTACTGTGATTGGTAAATAACAGAGGTCTCTTATTTCACTGATGTCAAAAATACTCTAAGATTTGCTAGAAAGATTAAATTTGAATCTTAATTCCTTATGACTAAGCCACATGGTATTTTTTGCAGATTGGAGAGTTGTTATAAGTCAAGTTCTATTAGTATGAAAATTATCTGATTTAATATCCCCCCAAATATACACAATACGTAAAAAGAACCTGTACTTATTTTACAGATTCATTTAAATTGCTTGTCTGCTGGAGGTATTCATATTCATAACTAAGATTATGTGCCATGTTCTACTATGATACTGGAACTCAGGAGGAAGTCATTAATGTTTTTCGAATGATAAGGAAACTGAGTGGTTATAAACTTTTGCAAGACACCTAGCTTCTCAGGGTTTGGCATGTAGTTGGTGTTAGTAAATGCTTATAGAATTAATTAATTTTTATTCCATTCACCTCAAATGTTATCTCCTGGCCTTCCAAAATATGACACCTAATCTGATACCTCTTCAGTACCTATATTGGTTGGATCTTCTCTCTTCCCTCACAAGGGTCTGGTTTTTCACAGCAGCCCATCTCGTTTTCCATTGCCTTTTCTTCCCCTCCATTCTTCATACTATCCTCCAGTCACACTTCCCCGATTCCCCTGATTTCCTCACCCCTTTCAATCACCACTCAGTAGTGATAAGCAAATAGCTTACACGCTGTCTTTAAGTTTTATCATTTGATTGTATCTCATTTTACATTGTGGGTTTTTAGAGAGGTTTTAAATGTTAAATAAAAATGAGTTTCTTATGAATTACATTGGTGAAACTTTTCTGTTTGAGGCTTCATAGTGTTTTTGTCCTTAATTTCAAACAATTAATATAGAAAAAGTTCTCTGTGCATTGCAAAGCCCTCCTTGGTTCCTCACCCTCAGCGTCCCTCCTATTCTTGTGTTTAGGATCACTTAATAATCGGCCCTGTCCTACTTAGCATGCGGAGTCCTGTTCCAATCTGGGACCAGTTTTTATATTCAGCAGGGTTTTAAAGAACTCCAGCACAGTGCTTCTAGACTTTACTTGATTAACGCCTAGGTGAAAAGTTTTATTTACTTAGTGATATCGACGTTTATTAATGTCAGTAGTAATCATATGAACTTTAAATAGCTGTGAAGTGTTCGGTCATTTTGAATGTGTTTATAGCAACTATTCATACATTTTGGACTACTTGAAAATCTCAACATATAGAGCACTATAAATACTCAGCCCCCCCCCCCAAAAAAAAACAATTAACATGCCAAATTAAGCTGAGAGCAGCAAAGCTGTATTCTTAGGAATATGGAACAGACATGAAAACTTGTCAGAATTGAAATAGAATAATAAAATTTTCTTAAAGAGTAAATATTAGCTGAGTTGAATAATCTGCTTAGAGGAAAAACCCTGTCCTAAGTTAAAAATATAGGAAAACATTGTTCAAGTGCCTGTGTGGAAAAATATTTAGGCTAATTTGTATACTTTAAAAAATAATTGTCCTAAACAGATGCCTTCTGAGTTATAGAGGATTTAATTTTTAGAGCTATGCACTGGATATATTGTCCAATAGAGATAATAACCGTATCAAGGTCATTGAGTCACTTCCACCAAATAATTTAATGTGTATATTAATAAAGTACTTAGAACAGCATCTGACACACAGTAAGTGCTACATTAGAGTTAGGTGCACCTGTTATCTTATTTTTATATCATTTAATAGTATATGAACAAATTCAGATATAGATTAATAGGAATTATTGCACCTAGGATAGCACAGTACATTCAAGCATTCAGTAAATATTGTTGACTGATTAAGTTAACTTGTAAGTACAAGCCATCCACTTTTTTTAAGAACCAGAGATCTCAACACCTTTAATTATAGGATTTAAGGGAGGTGCCCCAAAGAGCCTTTCAAATTCTTGATGAGACTACCAGTTTTTTGACCTTTCCTCCCCTCCTAGCACTCCCTTCTGCAAATTGGTAAAAACCAGTCACGTGTAGATGACTAAATTTAAGTGATTATCCACTTCTCACCAAGCTCCCCTAAACATCCCCCAAACATATCATTAGGACTATTTTTAGATCCTACATCTGTTTTAGCCTCAGTCACCACAGAAGGTCCAAACCATCCAGATTGCAGCTCTGCCTTCTGTATACCAACTCGCAGACTGCACATTAAACTTCTAATACCTGATTCCTGCTCTTATTCTCAAATAAATAATCTGCTTTGTATTCCAGCCTGTTAAAATAAATGAACTGTGTGCCTAAAGCTCACCCATTCACTTCTGTACTAGATCGTAGTCCCTTTGGTTGTTCAAGAACTTCTGAAATCCCCTTCTCTCTTCACTGCATCATCTGTCTTGCCTCTATACTGCCCCAGACTTGCCTCTGTAAGTCCTATCAGGATATACACCTGCTATAATATCTTTCATTAAAACAATCATCCAAAAAAACCCTCTTTGTGTAAGTGTAGATTATCAAATCCAATGGCCAGTTCTCAATGTTCATTTTACTTGACCCTACAACAACTGTTAACACAATTGGTTACTCCCTCCTCTAAATTCTTTTTTCTCCTTTGACTCGTGGATAGTACTGCTCTTTTAATATTCTACCAGCCTCATTTTCCTTTTTAGTATCCTCCTTTTTCCTACTGCTAAATGTTCAAATGTCTGAGGGCTCAGTCTTTGACCTCTCTTTTTATACTCACATTTCAGGTGATCTCATCTAGTCCTATGCCCTTAAATACTATCAGTATTTCTATCTTTATTCCAGAGTTAATCACCGTACATTAGACTTGTATATCTAACTTTCTACTCAGTATCTCCACTTTGGTTAAGCATCTGAAAGGTAACATATTAAAAAGAGAATTTCTAGTTTTATTGGTCTCAATCTTCTTTATTCAGTATGCCATCCACTAAGATGCTGAAGACAAAAACCCTTAAAATTCTATCTTTTATTCCTTTTTTCTTTGCTCCATATCCAGTCTGATACCAAATCCTGTTGGCTTTATATTCAAGATACATTTATGATTTGGCCACTTTCAACACTTCTGCAACTACTGACTGAATAATTTGTTGCCTGAACTACAGCAGTAGACATCTAACTTCTCTCTTGTTAATATTCTTTGCTTCCTCTAAGGTAGCACCCCTTCACTCCAGACATTACTCCATCTTCTTACCTGATTCTTTATTATAAATTTTGTACTGTCTTTTTACTTGACTGTCAGTTCCATGTGGGTGGGATTTTTCTGTTATGTTTATTGTTGTATCCTCAGTTTCTGTGACAGTGGCTGGCACATTGTAGATTACCAGAAAATATTTGATGAATGAGTGAAGAGACAGGGACATATGAACTTGTGCTAAGGAGGGCCCAAGTAGATGTGTTTGTCTGTCTTTTCCCTTAGACTTTCTGTGAAGCATGCATCACACTTTATTTAGCATTGTAATAGTTCTCTAGCTGATGATTCTTACTTGCCCTCTGAGAAGAAATACACACAAGGAAATGAGGTAGGGAGAGAAGAGAATTCAATTTCCTCAAAACTGGGATAACTATATAACTCAGACCAAACTAGGATACTTTAATGAAAAGAGGGAATCATTAATAATTAAAGTGAGACAACAGGCATAAATACAGACTTCCCAAGTAGATAGAGGCATATGGGGTCACTCTGTTATAACCATTTATTTTCTGACTATTCCCACCAGGCAACAGGTCTGAAATTCACACCAAGACATCTCCATCCTGGACCATCCTAGACTGATTGACCTAACCGTGTTATCGATACATATTACATTCATTTTGTCTCATGTGTAATGATAATTGTGTTTTGATAAAATATTTTTTTCTTCATCTCCAAGGAATGGAATTGTTCACATTCATTAGTGTAGTGCCTTTGTACTAAAAAGTAGACTACATATAGGGTAGGTAGACAATCTTCTTAAACTGCTTTGAAAATGCTGACTCTGATTGATAGGTTATTTTCCAGAGAAATTGGTGGAAATAGTCTCCTTTGGTATTGACTAACCAAACAGTTTGGATAGAAACACTGTTTTACTGATTGTGAGATGCTGACCCTTGGCAGACACATTTGTTTCTTAATTTTCTACTCAGAAGGCTACTAACTTTGTGAAATTAATATGATGACTCAGACTTGGAAATCAATTGTTCCCCCTTTCACACAAAAAATATTGTAGGGTCTATTTTATGTTTTTGTTTTTCTGGAAACTTTTACAGTGCACCTACATGTACTGACTCAAAAATTGGTTCTTAAACACTGTTTCAACACATTTTTATCATTTGTACAATAAATAAAAATAAATTAAAAATAATATAAAAAATAAAAATAAAATTTGTATCATTTGTACAATACGACACTCTAGAAAAGCATAGAGATGAAGATTAAACAAAAAGTAATTGGTTACAATGGTTATATAAGCTTTTTAAATTGCAAAATTGACCATACAATCCAGCAGTTGTACTCCTTCATATTCGCCCAAATGAATGGAAAGCTTACATCCACACAAAAACCTGTACAGAGATGTTTATAACAGCTGTGTTCATAATTGCCAAAACCTAGAAGCAACCAACATGTTCCTCAGTATGTGAATGGATAAAGTGTGGTGCATTCAGACAATGGAATATTACTCAGCACTAAAAGAAATGAGCTATCAAGCCATGAAAAGACATGGAGGAACCTTAAATGAATATTACCGGGTGAAAGAAGCCAACCTGAAAAGGATACACACCCTTTGTTTCCAACTAGATGACGTTCTGGAAAAGGCAAAACTATGGAAACAAAAGATTAGTGGTTGCCAGGGGTTAGGTGAGAGGGATAAATAGTAGAGCATAGAGGATTTTTAGGACAGTAAAGCTATTCTGTATGATACTATAATGGCAGAAACGTCATTAAACACATGTCAAAACCCATGGAATATCCAGCCCCCCCCAGTCAACTCTAATATAAATTATGGACTTTGTGATGTGTTAGTGTGGGCTCATTCATTGTAACAAATGTACATTAGAAATGCAGGGATGTTGATAATTTATATTTTATATATGTGTGAGCAGGGGGCATATGGGAGCTAAAACTGCTCTAAAAATATATAAAGTCTATTAAAAACTATAAAATTGGTATCTTAATGTAGGTTAGATTGGCTTAGCTTGAAGACATTTGAAATTTATGATATAAGGTCTTTATAGTTAGGAAATGTGTTTTATTCATCTTTGTAGCTTCTGTGTAGTGTCTTGATTGTTTAGATGGCCTGTCAAGGATAGATAGGCAAAAAGAAGTTTCACAGGCTATAATTTATATATTCTTAACATATTCAGACAAGTTTTAAAGTTCACCTTTAAAATAATGTGTTAATAAGAGTGCTGAAAATGACTGAACATGCTCATGGGATCAGGGCAAGTCAGACTGAGCAACATTTTTCTCCTGTATTTTCAAGTAATGTTGTTTGCATGAGAATTGTACTTCATACCTCTTATCACAACTCTAATTCAGTAGTCATTTGGGTAATGATTTTGTTTAATGTCAGCCACGAAACCGTAAGTTTCACAAGAGCTGATGCTGCAAGGTGTGTGGTTTTTTCCCTTGGTATCCCCAGAGCCTAGCATGGAGAATGCACTTGATAAGTATTTGTTGAATGAATAAACAGATGTTATACAGGTGTTAATTTTTATTTAATCTGCTGTTGACGAAGTGGAAGTTTGGAACTTCTGAATATTGTTGGATCACTGTAAATTTCCCAAGCAACTTTTATGTAACACTATGGCTTAAAAACTAGCAAGTCTTATGTTACCAGATTTTTGTAAAGTTGTGAATTTCAGAAGTAATTCAGATCCTTCTGTGAAAAAATTGTGAAGCAGTTATACTCTTACATATCTGAAGAACTTAAATTTTTATCGTGAAAATTTTACTTAGTATCAATTTCTTTAAAGAAATTTTCTTAAATTATTTCTTGTACTTCCTGGCACGATTATTTAGATAACGTTTCCAGCCCTCCATTTTTATAGCAAAGTTTAGAATTTTGATAAAGGTAAAAATAGTTGTTCAGACTATGTAGAGAACAGTAGCCTACAGTTACCACCTTTTAAAGAAAACTTTAAACCAACTGATGTGGTTAATTTTAACAGGCGTATGCAAATACAAACCAACTGGCAGTGCCACCTGGGAGCAGTGGAATTTTATAGAAGCCTATAAACAACTTGCCCCTCCAGGCATTTATTTAAAAGATTTTCCCTCCTCACTTCGTAACAGGAGCACTTCCTATTCATTCTTTTTCCTTTAAACCCCAATTTGGTTGCATTTCTGAACAGTATTTTCAGTATCTGTGAAATCAAAACTCTGACTTCTTGACTCGAGCAGCTTTGAAATGTGAAGAAGTTACAGCTGTGACAGAGTGGAACCAAATGATTGCTTTACAATTTGTGTTGTTTTGTTGTTCTGAGAAAAAGAATTGGGGATTATAACCTGGCGTTTAATTATTTGTTAATCTTTTTTTAACAGCCGCGTTCAAGAGCAATAACATGGCATTTAAATTAAAACAGATCCCACCCTCATTTATCTGTATATAAATCTGACTGATCTTGGTAGGATGATCTGATGTATCAAAGGGTTATAAATTTGGAAAGAAATCAGTTGGAAAGTATTTTGTAAGATAGAGGGAAAACAAACAAGATGCATATCAATATTAAGAATTAATTGCTTTAGCCAAACTAAGTACCATAGCAGGATTTTGAAGGGAGAACAAAAGAGAGAACAAAAATGGTATCATTTTAATCACTTTTTTTTTCCAAACTGGAAGGCTATATTCTGTATAAAGGCAAAATTTTTTCAGTTGTAAGAGTCCAGCTTTATTATATAGACTTTTTAATTAAAAGTATTTTAAAGAACTGTAGGTGAAACTTGAAATTTCCATATGTATATCTTGTTTGCTTGTTTTTTAAATTGTTGCTGTCATGGTTTCGGGGAAGAGAGAATTGGCTTATTTTTATTGTAGACTAAGAATTGCAACAGAATTAAACCATTTGTAGTTAGTAAAAGTTTTCTATTTTCTTCATTGACTCAATTAGCCTTTTCTTTCTCCTTTTTAAAAAGCAGCTAAAGCAGGAGTCAGCAAGCTACAATCTGTAGGCCAAATGTAGCCTGCCAGCTGTTTTTGTAAATAAATTTGTTTTGTTTTGTTTTGTTTTGTTTTTGAGACAGAGTCTTACTGTGTCGCCCAGGCTGGAGTGCAGTGGCGCGATCTCAGCCCACTGCAACTTCCACCGCCCGGGTTCAAGTGATTCTTATGCCCCAGCCTCCTAAGTAGCTGGGATTACAGATGTGCACCATCATACCTGACTGACTGGGTTTCGCCGTGTTGGCCAGGCTGGTCTTGAACTACTGCCCGCATGTGATCTGCCTGCCTCGGCCTCCCAAAGTGTTGGGATTATTACAGTCATGAGCCACCATGCCTGGCCTTGTAAATAAAGTTTTATTGGAACACAGCCATGCCTATTTGTGTATTGTGTATGACTACTTTTGAACTACAATGGCAGCGTTGGATAGTTGCAACAATCACTGCATGGTCCGTAACGCTTCTTTTTTTGTCGTTTCCAAAAATGTTTGCTAACCCCTGATCTAAGGATTGATGCAGTATTTATTTCTTTTTACAGGTAATATATATTGTCTTTGCAGTAAAATATAGTGGTAACAATAAAGACAAAATAAAACTCTTTTTGAACTATTTTAAAGAGATAAGTAAAGTGTACTGTCTTTAGAGGATGATGACCTGGATTTAAATTTATATTCTGCCATGTCGCCTGTGCCACCTTGGGTAAATTACCTCAATGCTGAGTCTGTTTCCTCATCTGTAGAAAATGGGGATGAAAGTGTTATCTACATCAAAATTTAATGAGAATTAAATGAGACAATATGTGCAAAGCACTTACTATAATACATTAATTACATCAATGAGGTAGACATCATCTTTATCAGCTACCCTTTTATCCACCGCCACCACTGCCACCACCATCATTTTCATTTCAGCGAAATATTCTGACCTTTAAATGAGGAATCTAGAGATACGGAGAAGCAACCATGTTTTAGCTAGAGGGTTGGTAACTTTAATAGGGTGCAGCCAGGAAAACAGAAACCACAGCAACTATTTTAACAGGAAAAATATAATACATGGGATTGGTTAGATAAGTATGGGAGAACTGAAAAGGCAAAATGAGAATGCCAAGGTAAAATCAAGAGTAACTTACAGAAGTAGCTACCTGTAGGGGAACAAAGGACCCAAGCTGAGATTAGTGGAACCTCAGAGGAAGGGCACCATGGGTTTTAAATATGAGCCCTCAGTAAGAAGTTGTACTTCCTAATGCAGTTTGAGTAGAAAAGCGATGAAAATATTTTAAGCAAATGTGCTTGACCAAGACATGTTTATTTTCAAATGGGACATTATTAGGCAATTCGTTATTGCTAGATAGAGAACAGCATGAAACTGGCAATTTTTTACATTTTGAAACTTCTGTTCTAAGGTTATCAAACTGCAAAACATCTCGAACACCTTCTGATTGGTGGTGGCTGCCCAGAAACACAGAAATAACCTTTTAGCAATGTCTACTGTGTATATCGCATGAAATTGGGTAGGGGAAGGAAGACTGTACCTACCCAATCTATTGCCCAAGTCATTTTAGAGTGCTGATTAAATTGATCTCTTTTGACAGTCACATGGTTTTATTCATTCAACAAATATATATTAAATACTTCCTCTGTGCACTTTTCTAGGCACTGGGCATATAGGAGTGAACAGAACAGAAATCTGCTCTAAGTAGAAGAAGACAGATTAAATAAATACAACTATCCAAATACAGTCACATGTCACTTAATGGGAGTACAGTGTATATTTATTTTTGTATATAATAAATATACAGAAGATAAAAAGTATAGTATAATAAATATACAAACCAGTAAAATAGTTGTTAATTATCATTCTGAAGTATTATGTACCATACATAATTATATGTATTATACTTCTGTACGACTGGCAGTGAAGTATATTTGTTTACGCCAGCGTCACCACAGATGTAATACATTATACTGCAGCATTACAATGGCTATGGCATCACTAGGCAGTAGAAATTTTTCAGCTCCTTTATAATTTTATACATGTGGACCATCATTGACCAAAATGTTGATATGTGACGTATGAGTGTATATGGTATTCTGGAGGAAAAATAAAGGAAAGAAACAATAGAAAATGTGTGTATTTGTGTGGGGGAAATAGAAGGCAACTTGAGAGAGTGATAACAGGGACCTGAATCATTACAGACTTGTAGAGGGTGAATAATACAAGGCAAATCTGATTACTGGGAAGCATTAAGGGCCCATTTTAGGTTATTAGTCATGAAGTCTGTGGTTGTGCTTATTTCTCTAGCCACATTCTGATAAAAATCAGGTAAAAAAGCATATTATTGCAATTGGTAATTTTATCCCCATTTATCAATTATGTAACCATATATTTAAGTTTTAGGTCTCTGTTTAAGTTTTTCGTGTTTGGCTCATCCTTTACTAGGACAAGATTGTCATCTGAATGCTGATAGAATATTGTCTTTTCATAAGGGATAAGAAACCTTAACTGAATATTATGAATCTCGCAAGTAGAGATAGATTCATGAACTAGATGATCTGTCTGTATGAACTAACATACTTGTACCCATGTTTCTGTAATGGAATTAATTGCTAGATCTGTTTCCCTATTTACCTTGTTTTGTTTTAAATTTAATGATTTTAATACCCTTAGTGATTTGTTTAAAAATGTATTTAGTTTTATAAGTGTTTGCTTCTGAGATAGTTATGACATGGAAGTCATATGAAGCTGGTTCAAATAACATATTGTTGATTTTTTACTATACTGGCTTATGTGAAAGATACCTGTTTACAGTGACAGGACCAAAGGACATTTGAATAAAAAAAACAGATTTAAAGCATAAAAATCACCTTTTTCCGAAGGTGCTGGGCCCCCGTTGAGTACAGTGATTCCTAAGCAGAGTTTTTATAAATCTACTTGCTATATTTTATCCTTCTATAAACATTCAAAAGGCTTGCAGTTTTTTTTTAGTTTCTCTCTTACTTTTAAATAGCTTCTTTGACATTTAATCAGAGAAACATGCCACATTACAGCATAATACATCTTTAAACAAAGAACCAAAGAACTTAGATTAGGAATATTAATTATGCCATACAAAACCAAAATAAGATCCTTACTAACCCACAGTGACACAACAGTTGATACTTTTCCTTGCCATCTAAGATATTGGTACCAAATGATTTGCTAATTCATACATCTCATTTTCTCTAAAAATATGGAAGTGCGCATACAAAAATTAACTCAAGATAGATTAAAGACTTAAATGTAAAACCCAAAGCTATAAGACAACCTAAGAAGACAACCTAGGCAGTACCATTCTGGATATAGGAACAGGCAGAGTTCATCATGAAGACACCAAGCAATTGCAACAAAAGCAAACGTTGACAAGTGGGATCTAATTAAAGAGCTTCTGCACAGCAAAGGAAGCTGTCGACAGAGTGAACAGATAACCTACAGAATGGAAGAAAATTTTTGCAAACTGTACATCTGAAAAAGGTCTAATATCCGGCGTCTATAAGGAACTTAAAGAAATTTACAAGAGAAAAACAATCCCATTAAAAGTGAGTAAAGGACGTAAACAGACACTTTTCAAAAGTGTGGCCAACAATCATGAAAAAAAGCTTAGCGTCACTGATCATTAGAGAAATGCAAATCAAAGCCACAAGGAGATACCATCTCACACCATTCAGAATGGCTATTAAAACATCAAAACAACAGATGCAGGCAAGTTTGTGGAGAAAAAGGAACACACTTATACACTGTTGGTGGGAGTGTAAATTAGTTCAACCATTATGGAAGACAATGTGGTGGTTCCTCAAAGACCTAAAAACAGAAATACCATTCAACCCAGCAGTCCTATTACTGGGTATATACTCAAAGGAGTATAAATTGTTCTGTTATAAAGACATGAACGCTTAGGTTCATTGCAGCACTATTCACAATAGCAAAGACGTGCAATCAACCTAAATGCCCATCAATGGTAGACTGGATAAAGAAATTGTGGCACATACACACCACGGAATACTATGCAACAATAAAAATGAATGAGATCTTGTCCTTTGCAGAAACATGGGTGGAGCTGGAGGGCGTCATCATTAGTAAACTAATGCAGGAACAAAAAATCAAATACCACACATTCTTGCTTATAAGTGGGAGCGAAGTGATGAGAACAGGTGGACACATAGAGCGAAACAACACACACTGGGGCTTGTCTGAGGGTTGGAGAGTAGGAGGAGGGAGAAGATCAGGAAAAATAACTAAATGGGTACTATTCTTAATATCTGGGTGATGAGATAATCTGTACAACAAATCCCAATGACACAAGTTTACCTGTGTAACAAGCTTGCGCATGTACCCCTGAACTTAAATAAAAGTTGAATTAAAAAGATACAGTAGTGAATCTTTGTGTATATTCTTAGGTCAGTTTACCCCCTTCACATAACGTGTTAATGTAAAGTATAAGCATTATTAGCTGTCAGATAGTATGTTCATTTATCGTCTTTGGAGTTGCATCTTATGCTATGAAAGTCATTTTAATAAATTACTTAGTGAGAAAATGTTTTTAAATATATTTAGATAGCCTTGCAACTCTGTTATGCCTGAGTCGAACTCTTGTATAAAAGATCATTTTTAGTGGCTATTGTGAATGTTAATAGGCCTTCCTCACTCCAGACTTCTCATCAGTCACCAAGATATACAAACTCTATATTCAAAATGTATCTTGATTTGACTACTCATATGTCCATTACCACCATTCAGTTTAAGCCACCAATAACCTTTCAGCTGGAGTATTACAGTAGACTCCTAATTGTCCCTTCTATCTCTTCCTGTATTAATCAGGATTCTTAGGCACATAATGAAAACCACTTGAGTGCTTTAAGCAGAAAAGGCTTTAATAAAAGTAGTAGGCTCATTCAATATACATTTATTTTTCAATGAATCGAAGTGAGGGAGGGCGATACATGGTCATAAATGTAGATGTGCAGAACAGATGCACGTGGCTGTATGTAGTGAGTGTTCAGACCACCTTATGAAAATCTGTTCTAAGTGCTGCTTTTGTAATTTTAAGATCTTAAATTTGATTTAAAATATAAAGCTATAGAGAAAATTAAGAATCTCTAAAAACAAATCACTTTAAATATTTGTTCAGATAGCCATCCATTTGATACTGGTTTTTAAAAGGTACTTTAAAATATGTATAATATATCCAATTTTATAGAAATTTACAATTTTCTGCAGTGTTCCTTGTGACGGTGTTAATATCATAGCCTCTGTTGCCATGGAAAGAAGTCTCTGAAGGCAGCCTCAGAGGCTAATGATTCCATGATGTTGCTCTGGATAGAAACAACTGAGACCGTTGCTAGTCACATGGTCAAGATTTTTTTTTAAAACAACAACAGAAAAACTCTAGATCTGATCTTATTGAGTGATACAAATGGAGCAAAACAAGGATGATGGCATAACAGTCACTGTCTAATGAAATAGTTATGTAACATATTTCAAGTTTAAAATGCTGTACTGAATTCTGTAATAACCAAAATATAATGGTTACTGTGTATTGCTGCTTCATTATTTATATTAGAATCTTAAGTTTGACATTTTCTAATTTAGAATCTTATACAGCTCCCCAGAGTTTTACCCTGCTCTAAAACCTTTGCCCAAAGCATCCTATTATCAGATCTAATATCTTTGCTGTTCCTCATCGGTCAGCCTTCATTTGATTATTATTTGTATAGAGTTGTATTTTTGTTTCCAGTGAACTAAATGAATGACTTTGTTGTTCTGTAATTGTTTGTTACCAGAATTGGTTATCAGTTGTGGTTAGGGAATTGTGTGTGTTGATGCGTCGTTGACTTTCTCAGCGGTGTTGGCCTTAAGGAAGAGGCAGAGGCCTATGTTTTTCTTCAAGGAACTTGATCAGTGCCCTGTAGAGAGGGGGATGGGTTAAGATGCTGTAAACTGGGAATTTTTTTAAATGGTACTCACGTCCTAATCTAAAGAAGGTGATTCTAGAAGAGGCTCAGAGACAGAGGGTTACAAGTGGGATTAAAGTGTAACATTAAAGGATTCATGGTTTATCATAAAGGGTTTTGGAGAGCAGCTGCCCAGTGGAGAAAATTTTTGTGCTTTGCCTTGAAATTTGACATAAGCATGTACTTTTGTCTTATTTTGGCTATCAAAGTAGATTATTGATCAGCTATTATCCTATTGTTAGAGCTGGAGACTATTAATAAGAAAATAACATACTACATTTGTGACATTTTCAAACACTTAAAAAATAAACTTTAGTGTCCTTAAAAGAACCAGAACAAAAAAACAATGGAGGCACAAGGAAGCTTTTAGAGGTGATAGATACATTTGTTACTTTGATTATGGCAGTGGCTTTATAGGTATATGCATATGTGCAAACTCATCAAATTGTATACATTAAATATGTGCAGTTTTTTTATATCAGTTCTACCTCAGTAAAGTTGTTTTTAAACTAGAATAAAATTGAATTAAAAATAACATTAGACTTTCATGACTTTGACACCTTTGATGACTGCAGCCAGTTATTTTGTAATGTATCACTCAATTTGGGTTTGTGTGATGTTTAATGATTAGATTCAAGTTATGCATCTTTGGTAGAAATATCCTGGAAATATTTTACTCTCGTTACATTTTATCACGATACATGATTTTGATTTTTCCCGTTACTGGTGATGTTAACTTTGATCACTTGATTCAGATATTATCTGCAGATTTCTCCACTGTGAGTATATCCCATTCATCCACTGGAATGGACGTTTCACTTGGCAACAGGAAGTTTTAATATTCATTAATATTTCTTGAATGAATTACTCTTACTATGATGGCTGCCACATGATGATTTTGTAATTCCATCATTACATTTTTAGTTAGCATTTTGTTGTAAGGAAATGCTCTTATCTTCATTTACTTATTGATGTATTTATTTATATCAGTATGGGCTCCCACATTCCTGTTTTATTCAGTGGATGTTATGCCATTGTTATCATTGAGTTACAGATTGTTCCCAGTCTGGCCAGTGGCAGCCCTTCAAGCCAACTTCTGTGTCCTTTGTCACCCTCTTTGAGCACTTCCCTTATTTTCTGGCACAGCAAGATGTCTACACTCATCTAGTACTTGCTGAGCTCCAGCACTGGAGTCAGCCATTTCTTCAGAGACCCATGGTTTGGTTTGGTTTTGCTTTGTGTTGTGGTTTTTTTCCCGCCGAGACGGAGTTTCGCTCTTATTGCCCAGGCTGGAATGGAATGGCGATCTTGGCTCACTGCAACCTCTGCCTCCTGGGTTCAAAGAGATTCTCTTGGCTCAGCCTCCCAAGTAGCTGAGATTACAGGTGCCTGCCACCATGTCCAGCTAATTTTTTGTATTTTTACTAGAGATGGAGTTTCATCATGTTGGCCAGGCTGGTCTCAGACTCCTGACCTCAGATGATCCGCCCACCTCCGCCTCCCGAAGTGTTGGGATTACAGGCATGAGCCTCCGTGCCCGGCCATGTTGTGTTGTTTTAAATTGCAGGATGAGTATTTAGAAATCAAGATTTGGACACCAGGTGTATTCATGCTGTTGAGCTGTTAGCTGCTTCCAGGCCTTCATAGTTAGCAGACCTATGCGCACATATATACACACACATTTATGTCTATATTTATTTTTGAATTTATCTATATATATTGAAAACTGTTTATACCAATACCTCCAATTTTAGTGTAACACCATAGGTCTCATGCTAATTTTCTATCTTTCCATATTTATAACTCCCTTTTCTGACACAAAGAACCTTGCTGTCAATATCCTTCATGTATTTGTTTATTGGATCAGAATGCCCTGTATATAAGCAGTCTCCTGTCATTATTGCTGCCCTAGTTGGACGCCCTTCTCTGCTCAGGTTCCAAAAGATCCCGTTTAGTCCACTGACTGCAAAACCTTATGCCAGACTACAGCTACTGCCTCATAGATAC
>NW_026652790.1:0-23695 GCF_009828535.3 Hylobates moloch
CTAGAAGCAGTTTTCGACTACTGACTGATGAGAGCTGGTGTATAAATACCCCACCTTCCTTCCCTCTTGGGGGAGATAATTCTAAGGTGCATACCTTACGCAGCTCCCAGGTTTCCCTGGTGGAATTCAGCTCTAGTTAACCAGACTGATAGCTTTTATTTGAGATAAAATTTATATAGCATAAAATCCAGCATTTTCACTTTTAAAGTACACAGTTCAGTGGTTTTTAGTATATTCACAATGTTGTACAACTATCGCCACAATCTAATGCCAAAACCTTTCTATCGCCACCCTCCCCCGCAACAAAAAAATCTATATCTACTAGCAGCCACTCTCAATTCCCCTCTCCTCCCATCCCCTGGCAATCACTAATCTAATTTCTGGATCTTTGGATTTGCTGATTCTAGACATTTCATGTAAATGGAATAATATTTAGTGTTTTGTATCTGGCTTATTTTACTTGGCATGAAGTTTTCAGGGTTCACGCATGTTGTAGCATGTATCAGTACCTTATTCTTTTATACGACTGAATAATATTCCACTGTATGAATATGCCACATTTTGCTTATTCATTCATCAGTTGATGGGCATTTGGGTTGTTTCACTTTTGGGCTATTCTGAGTAACACTGCTGTGAACATTTCATGTACAAGTTTGTGTCTGGACGTGTTTTCAATTTTGGGTATAAAGGTAGAATTACTGGGTCATACGTTAAACTGTTGAACTTTCTGAAGAATTGTCAAACTGTTTTCTACTGTAGCTGTGTGTATTAGTCTGTTTTTGCACTGCTGATAAAGACATACCTGAGACTGGATAATTTATAAAGAAAAAGAGGTTTAATGGGCACAGTTCCTCATGGCTGGGGAGGCCTCACAATCATAGTGGAAGGTGAAAGGCACTTCTTACGTGGCAGTGGCAAGATAAAATGAAAATCAAGCAAAAAGGGTTTCCCCTTATAAAACCATCAGATCTTGTGAGACTTACTCACTACTATGAGAACAGTATGGGGGAAACAGTCCCCATGATTCAAATATCTCCCAGCTGGTTCCTCCCACAACATGTGGAAATTATGGGAGCTACAATTCAAGATGAGGTTTGGGTGGGGACACAGCCAAACCATATCACTGTGCCATTTATATTCCCGCCAGCAATGTATGAGGGTCCCAGTTTCTGCACATCCTCGCCAACACTTGTTATCATCTTTTTGATTATAGCCATTCTGGTGTCTGTGAAGTGATACTTCCCTGATGACTAATGATGGTGAGCATCTGTTCATGTGCTTATTGGACTTTGGTATATCTTCTTTGGAAAAATGCCTATTCAAATCCTTTGCCTATTTTTAAATTGTTTTTTTTTTAATTGTTGGGTTGTAAGAGTTCTTTGTATATTCTGGATACTAGGCCCTTATCATATATATGATTTACAAATATTTTCTCCCGTTTCGTGTTCACTTTCTTGCTAGTGTCCTTTGACGCACAAGAGATTTTTATTTGGATGACAGAGTGGTAAATTTTAAAATAACAAATGCATTAGTCAGGCATGGCAGCTCACACCTGTAATCCCTGGGCAGCTCACACCTGTAATCCCAGCACTTTGGGAGGCCGAGGCAGGCTGATCACCTGAGGTCAAGAGACCAGCCTGGCCAACATGGGGAAACCCTGTCTCTACTAAAAATACAAAAAATTAGCCAGGTGTGGTGGAGGGCTCCTGTAATCCGAGCTACTTCAGAGGCTGAGGCAGGAGAATTGCTTTAACCTTGGAAGTGGAGGTTGCAGTGAGCTGAGATCGTGCCACTGCACTCCAGTCTGGGTGACAGGAGTGAAACTCCATCTCAAAACAAAAACAAATGTATTGTTGATTATTTTCCCTTCTCGTTTACTCCTCCCTTCCACAGGAGCACTTCATCCACAAAAAGTACCTTATAATTCTTACTCAGATTGCAGATTTGCTGGTTAAGCAACTAAACTGTTTTTTTTTTTCTAAAGGATAGGTATAAAACCACTTTCACTTTGAAAGTGCCTGTTTCTCTCTTGTCCTGAATCTTCACACTAGTTTTACTTTACGTGCACCTGCCCGTAATTTCTGTAGAAGTAGCTTGCACTTGCTTACTTGTGAATAATAAACTATCTTTTTCAGCACTCATTTTAGCTTTTAGGACAATGTGTGCTTTCTACTTTGAAATACACAGCAGGAGGTAAAAGCAGCATTTGAGGTTATTTATAATTTCCCATCATTTGTCACATAGGGAAACTTGACAGTGAATTTTCTAACTCACTCAGGGCTACCCACTCTCTCTTAGGAAGGACCAGCCTTGTAGCTTCTTTGGGTTGACTCCTGGGTTACCTCAATGCAAGTGAGACCTAGTGCTGTTTGGCTTTTGTGGCTGTCAAATGTCTCCCATTCACAAAGGAGCTTGTGGAAAGACAATGTGCAGTTAATGATGGTTCAGGCCTTTATTCAGTGGAGAGTATGTCTGTGTGATCCCGTGTTATAAACTGCTTCACCCAGGGTCAGCTTCTGCCAGTTTTGGGGGTAGAGATGGGGCTTGGCGGCAGGTAAGGAAGAATTCCTGATGGAATAATGCTCTGTCACAGGTAGAAGTCTCCAAGTGTTACACACTGACTCTTAAATTGTGAAAATACCCTGACTGTTGTGCCCAGGGACTTTGTAGTCATGATTTCATAAAGAAAATGGATTTACCTTTAAACTTGTTCTATGAGATCTGCAGACTGTTTAATAGGTTGTTCGTGGACTGTTGGAAGCAAACCTAGCACCCTGTGAAGGTGTGAGAGCGTGGGAAGAGCAGGTGAGGAGTGGCGAATTGCCTCATTTCAGGCAATGAGAGGAAGAGGAGGGTCGGGCTACAGTGATGCATCACAGCCTGTGGTGCCCTGTAGCCTCCTTTTCTCCTGGTATTCTAAGGGTGGCCAAACACCCATGGGGTAATCAGTGAGCCACATTATCTCCTAGAACATTCCTTTTTGGGGAGGGGGGTTTGTCCAGGAGGAGGCACCAGGGGGATGTGGAGGACGTGGCAGGGAGGGGAGAAAGACGGTGGAACCGGCCACAGCCTGCCCCAAGTTCCCATCACTTTGACACGCGGAAGGGGTTAAGTCATTCTTGAACAGTTTATCGCTCATCAATTGTAATTAAATATGTTTATATTAAATTATGTTCTGTAATTAATGTAAAATCCTTTAGCCTATGCTGTTATTAGAACCAGATGCTGAAGTACCAACAATATTTCAACATGACTGTGCTGCCTCGCCAGCTGTCTAACTGTAATTACTTTAATCTCAGCTTGTTATCTAATTATCACCTTTGTAAAGGGAAAAGTACTCTCTAATGCTTACTGATTGTTTCAGATGATGATGAAGAGCGGGGAACAGCTGTCAGAGATCGTGGGCCCTGCTTATCACAACGAAGGAACTTATCCTGAAGTGTATTCAGGGCCAAACTGCCAAAAGAAAGCTGTGCCAGGCAGGAACGGGGGACTGGCCAGCGAGGGGAGACAGGTGGTGTGGTGGTGAAGGGTGCAGCCCCCACAGATAAACTGTCAGGTGACACCCGCCTTCTCCAGCAATGCCTGGGAACAAGTTTCTTAATCTGCCTAAGACTCAGTTGCCTCATCTGTAACACGGAAACGGTAAGAATTCTAGACTCTGCCTCACTGGATTGTTATGAGGATTAAATGGGATAAGGCACCCGAAGCTCTGAGCGCAGTGCTTGACAAAATGCACAGGCTTAGTCATTGTTAACCATTCTCCCTTAAAAGAAATCAATGTTAGTTTTCTCCATTTCCATCTTAGCTTTGATAGGCAAATCTGAAACAATGAAAATGGGCATCTAGATGCCAGGAACTTGGCATCATCAGTTTGTTTTACAAATTCTGTTTAAGTTCTCTTTGTTAGGGACCGATATTTACCCTTGCATTACTTATTCAAAAATAGTTCACCAAATGAGCCAAGAGTATACGTAAATATTGTCAGGGAAATCTTGAAACTCCTAAGGAGGGTAGACTGTTTGGAATATTCACTGGTATGTATGTATGTATCTGCATGTCAGCTATTGATGTGGTAACTGCGGTTTTTTCCTAAATAACCAGTAAAGCAGATTTCCTTAGGATGTTTATTAAGCTTTGTCATGTTCTCTCATGCTTTACCTCTCAGGGCCTGCACCCCCATCAGGGGAGAGTTGGCACCAGATCTCCCTGCCGTGCAAATAGTGGAAGGCTAGACCACTTTTGGAGAAGGATCTACAAGTAGGAGGGGGCAGGGCTAAGGGGAGTGGACTGAGCCGGTGAGAAAAGGCTAGGCCGTGGGAGATGGCTGAGTTACTGGGATAAGCTAGAGTACTGGCAAGGTCTGAGAGAGAGTAGAAAAGAATCCCCATCTTCAGGTACCAAGTAGTCGGTACTTAGTCCCTCTGAGGGCAGGAAGTAGGGGGCCTCTTAAAAGATAAACATTTTACTCAGGTAGTAGAGAGAAAGGAATAGGAGACAAAAAAAAAGAGGTAGGAAAGCACAAATCAAAGAGCCCAGAACAAACCTTTGCAAAAGAGATAAGAGAGGAGGCCGGAGAATGGAGTGAAGTGCTTGGGCTACTTCAGAGGTGCCTCAGTTCCTATGTCGACTCATTCTCTTTGATAGCCATGTGACCTCAGTGTTAGAGTGTTTTTTTTTTTTTTTTTTTTGAGACAGAGTCTCACTCTGTAGGAGTGCAGTGGCGCGATCCCGGCTCACTACAACCTCTGCCTCCTGGGTTCAAGCGGTTCTCCTGCACAGCTAATTTTTGTATTTTTAGTAGAGACGGGGTTTCACCATGTTGGCCAGGTTGGTCTCGATCTCTTGACCTCGTGATCCACCCACCTCAGCCTCCCAAAGTGTTGGGATTACAGGCGTGAGCCACCGTGCCCAGCCAGCCTTAGGGTTTTTAATTAATTTCTTTAAAATATTGTATAGCTCCCTGTGTTAGGCATAATGACTAAGTGTAATAATATTTGCAAAGTACATCATAAGTGGTCAGTAAACTGTAGACTTTATTACTAGGTAGGACCAAAGCTAGGGGAGTATGCCCCAAACAGGACAATCAGGATGGTGAGGGAGGAGTCAGTGAAAGTCCTGGAAATATCTTTTCTAGCAATTATCGACATACACATGGAGCTTGTCAACTGGGGTCTAGTCAGGAAAACAGAAACTTCTCTAGGTCTTTCAGACAGAAGGAGTTGAATACAAAGATTTGGCAACACAGTTACTGGAAGAACTGAAAGAGCAAACGAAAAGACAATGATATAATACAGAGATTGGCAACTGCAGAAAACCTTACTTTTAGTGCTGGGTGAACAACAGAGAGAACATAATATTACCAGAGCCCAGAACTTCAGAGAACAGGATCCTGGGTGGGTGCTGGGACCCTGGAGGAAGGGCTGTGCTGAGTCAGTGCTGGGAATGAGGAGGGGATGCTAAGTGCTGGGGTTGGGATGGAGGAGGCTGTTTTGAGCTGCTGGGGAAGCTGGCACCCATAGCTGCCTGCTGCTGGAGGATTTCTGACAGAGCTGGAATAAGGAAGAGTCCTTTCTTCCCGTCTTCTTGCCTTCCAAACTTCCCCAGTGCTTCCACTGCTAGGACCAAATCAGAAGCCAGCTAGCGAGGGGGTTTGGGGGGATCCTAGTGCCCCTAAAATTAAAGCAGATCATGGAAGGGTAGGACTGGAGCTGAGAGCAAGCAGGTAGATGACCTTCCTGTGGAGGGAGGCTGCCGGGTGTCCTGTCCCTTTCTCTGCAGCAGCTCCTCATAGCATCCCTGCCCACTGTCCTTCAGTCACTGGAAGAAGGAACACGGATTTGTCTTACGTGATTAACTAGTGGCTCTTACGAGACTTTGCAGGCCTGCCACTACCTACAGCCATTCTAGGGTGACTCAGGACAGGCTTATTTTAGGTCTTGCTTCACCCCACCCGCCCAACCTGGCATTTCGGAAGGAGGGCAAGTAGCCTGTTATTGATTTAATTAAGAGTTGCCTTAAAAAATTCTTTTCAAATGAAAAGCAAGGATTAGATCTATATTTTAATTTCACATGGCAGCAAAGAGCAAGTCTGCTTTTAAATAAGTAAAAGCAACTCAGCTTTTTTTTTTTTATCTGTAGGAAGCAGCACAACTTAGCTGTTAAAGAGCTTGGGCTGAAACCAGACAGATGTGTCTGGTCTCTGCTCTATAACTAGTGTGAACCAAGGTATTTATCCTTTCTCTGCCTCAGTTTCCTCATTTGTTTAAAGGAATGAATGAGTCTTTCCTTGTGAGGTCTAACTGGGATAATGTTTATAAATCTCTTAACACAGCACCTGACAATCAAAGAATGATGGCCATTATATTAATATAATTTTTTTTTCTTTAGAGACAGGGTCTCACAGTGTTGTCCAGGCTGGAGTGCAGTGGCACAATTACAGCCCACTGTAACCTCAAACTCCTGGGCTCAAGTGATCCTCCCACCTCAGCCTCCTGAGTAGTGAGGACTACAGGTGTAAGCCACCATGCCCTGCTAAATTTAAAAAAAATTTTATGTTTCCCGGGCTGATGTCGAACTCCTGGCCTCAAGTGATCCTCCTGCCTTGGCCTCCCAAAATGCTGGAAATAGAGGCCTGAGCCACTGCACCCAGCCCATTATAGAACTGATACGATTCCTATGTCATCTACTGGATTACCTTTTCCCTCCTCTTGGAGCTAGTCAACAAGTTTTTAGAGAGTGCCAGAGGGGAGCAACACCTTATCACTGAATTCTGCAGCATCATGCTGTAAAGCAATACACATACAGAAAACAAGATACCCTCGTTGGAGAAGTGGCATGACCTCTCTGTCTGCAGAGGAAGCCAAAGCTTGCAGAGGGTGGGTGCCGACCTCCTTCATCAGGAGCAAGCAGCCTGGCCTTGTGCAGATGTTTAGATCCATTTTGTTGATTCTGTCTACATATGGGCAAAGGAAAAAGTGGGCTTATCTGAAATCAGTCAACCAGAAAGCTCTACTAACTGTTGTTTCTTCACTTATCAGTGCAGTAATAACTGATGTTTGTGGCAATGAACCTGGGGCCCCACGAGATCCTAAAATATGTTCCAGCTTACGGCATTTGAGTGCCTTACAGTTCTTTGAAAATCAGACAAATGTGTAGTGGAAGTTAGGTCACGCTCAGGTGAGCAAACCATCATTCCGAGCATTTCCCCAGGTGAGACGCGTGATTCACAGCTTCTCGGCTTTGCACGTGCCGGGACTGCACTACCCCCGGGGGCCTTCTGGGGAAGCTAGTTGAGCATCTTCTCTCCCAGCGCTTTCCCTGACCTTCCCACAGGCAGAGCCATTTCCTTTCCTCACCCCATCGCATCACCCAAGGAGTCATAGGGCAGCATTTCCCCCACTGGGGTGTGGGTTAATTTGCATATCGATCTCCCCCAGTAGACTGTGAGCCCCTCGAGGGAGGATAGTATCTTGATCAGTATATTACCTTGCCTGGCATATATTTTGGCCTGAGTGAACGTTTCTTGAAAGAACTAAACAAAGTAACTTGCTCTCAACCTTGCTGGATCACCCAGGACACGCTTTTCCAATGGTATAAAGAATTGTTGTCTACTGGGCTGTGCAGCAAGTCGTCCATGATTGTTCCTGCCACACATTACCGGATCCTCAGACCCGGAAACCACAAGTCAGGCCGACCAGGGAGACCTCATTAGAGCACCCAGTGGGCTCTCACTGCCATGGCCACAACTCAGCTGTGGCTGGTTTAGCAGCAGCAGGAGCAGTAGACAGGAGCTGGCATACCCCAAGCAGGCAAAGGGGTGGCTCTTTCATGTCAGGAATGCCCAGGTGCAAAGAGGGTGGCTTTAGGAGCAGAGGCTCCCACTGCTCATCAGAAGAACGTAAGTGGGACAAACTTCACATAAACTCCCTTCAGTAGAAGGTACATACCAGGCTCTGGGGATATTCTTTGTTACAGCATCTTTGGCTACTGAAGGAAGTATCCTAAAATGAGAGAAATAACCCAGCACCAGAGAACTTAAACCTCTGCCTGGAGCCTCATGTGCCATCACTTCCACTGTAGTTTCTTCCTCTCCTGCAATAGTAAACTGCCTGTGACCACCTGCTTCTCACCTCTCTGCCTTTGGTTAAACCATTGCCTCTAGTTGGAATATTCTTGCTCCTGTTCTTCTGCAGTCTCTTTCTACCTTTGTCTGATTATACCAACCATCACCCCTCAAACAGGATTGTGCCCGTTTCCTGTTTTCCATAGGACTCTGGATTTTCTATATCAGGAGTCCACAAACTTGTTTTTTTGTTCGTCTTTTTTTTTTTTTTTTTAGACATAGTCTTGCTCTGTCACCCAGGTTGGAGTGCAGTGGCATGATCTCAGCTCACTGCAACCTCTGCCTCCTGGGTTCAAGCGATTCTCGTGCCTCAGCCTCCCGAGTAGCTGGGATTACAGGCGTGTGCCACTACACTTGGCTAATTTGTTGTATTTTTAGTAAAGACAGGGTTTCACCACGTTGGCCAGGCTGGTCTCAAATTCCTGACCTCAAGTGATCAACCTGCCTCAGCCTCCCAAAGTGCTGGCCCCGGCATGAGCCCCAGTGCCTGGCCCACAAACTTTTTCCATAAACAGATAGTAAATATTTTAAGCTTTGTGGGCCATACATAGGTCTGTGTTGCACATACTCAATTCTGTTTTTGTAATAGGAAAATAGCCATAGACAACATGTAAATGAATAACATGGCCATGCTCCAATAAAATTTTATTGTAGGCTGGCGCGGTGGCTCATGCCTGTAATCCTAGCACTTTGGGAGGCTGAGGTGGGTGGATCACTTGAGCCCAAGGGTTTGAGACCAGCCTGGGCAACATGGTGAAATCCCATGTCTTCGAAAAATACAGAAATTAGCCAGGTGTGGTGGCAGGCACCTGTAGTCCCAGCTACTCAGGAGGCTGACATGGGAGGATCACCTGGGCCCAGGAGGTCAAGGTTGCAGTAAGCTGTGCTTGTGCCACTGCACTCCAGGCTGGGTGACAGAGTGAGGCCCTGTCTAAAAAAAAAAAAAAAAATAGTTTTAGTTTCCTATAATAATTTCTGCATTCTCTTCTCTGCACTCTTGTATTTTCATAGCTTGAGTTGTTCTTTTAGCTACTTAATCATAAATTCTTATGCACTGTTACTGAATTTTTCCCCTTGTAATGATGGGTCATCCTAATCTGAACTCCTCAAACAAGGAACTGTAGTGTCTTAGCCTTGATTTACCCCAAAAGCAGAGCTGAGCTAAGATCTTGCATAAAGGTTGTTTTTTAGAAATTGATTTCAAGGAAAAAGAGTGAGGGGTCAAGAAAAGTGAATGAGACAGATGAGGACCAACCTAGCACCCCTGAGCCAATGAACAGTGTGGGCCCCAGGGGCTAAATCCCCCTAGGATCCCTGAGGAGCTGTGTGGAACGGGCCTGAGAATTCTCTGCTCACAGGACAGAAATGGGGAACATTTATCTACTGGCTCCATTTTCCATTGGCCAAGGCTTGGCTCGTCGGTGTGAGCTCTCTCTCTTTTCCAAATGTGTGAACATGTCAGAATCATTGAGCAGATTCTGCCAGGCTCCCATGAGGTTGGGGGAGAGACACCCCAGCGGGGAAAGCCAAAGGTTCTCCATACTGCCACGGCTAGGTGCTGGCAGGTCATACCTGAGCAGGCTGGTCACTGCACCAATGGCTGGAGTGTAAAGTGGGGCTCAGAGGATGCCAGGCAGCTGGGGAGGCATCAAGCACATGTCACATACATGTTTTACTGCCTAGCCCAGTATGTTGCATATGCTGAGGGGCAGTGGGTAAGAGGGCAGCCTTTGTGTCAGACTACCCCTTTAGTCCTGGTTCTACTCCTTACTGAATGTGCCATCTTGGGCAAACTACTTAGCTTTTCCGTTGCCTCATTTCCTTATCTTTAAAGTGGGGATAGTACTAGTGCTTACGTCAGGGGGCTATTGAGAGACATGAAGTGCTTAGGAAAGGACCCATGCCACATGCCAACCAGAGGGCAGTTATTAATTAGGCACCTAGTAAACACTTATTAAGGACTTTTTTATTTTTTTTTTTGAGACAATCTCTTGCTCTGTTGCCCAGGCTGGCATGCAATGGTGCGATCTCAACTCACTGCAGCGTCCACCTCCTGGGCTCATGCGATCCTCCCACCTCAGCCTCCTGAGTAACTGGGACTACAGGCGCAAACTATCATGCTTGGCTAATTAAAAAAAAAAAAAAAAAAAAGAGGCTGGGCGTGATGGCTCATGTCTATAATCCCAGCACTTTGGGAGGCCAAAGCAGGCGGATCACCTGAGGTCAGGAGTTTGAGACCAGCCTGACCAACATGGAGAAACCTCATCTCTACTAAAAATACAAAATTAGCCAGGTGTGGTGGCAGGTGCCTGTAATCCCAGCTAACTTGGGAGGCTGAGGCAGGAGAATCGCTTGAACCTGGGAGGCGGAGGTTGCAGTGAGCTGAGATCGTGCCATTGCACTCCAACCTAGGCAACAAGAGCAAAATTCCATCTCAAAAAAAAATGTTTTTAGAGACAGAGTTTCGCTATATTGCCCAGGCTGGTCTCAAACTCCTCTGCTCAAGCAGTCCTCCCGCCTTAGCCTCCCAAAATGTTGGGATTACAGGCATGAGCCACTAAAGGAATTTTAACAGTGGCTTTTATAAGTCAATGCTTCTATTTTGGCTTATTTTAAAAAATAAAATATATTATTTTCAAATTGAACTTGAAGTGTTTTGTTAAATGATACATTTAAATAAAGCTTTTCCACTTTATTTGAAAAAATAAGGAAATAGAAAATAAGAAGGAAAATAGGTCCCAAATCCTAACCTAATTCTGCTGCTGCCTGACATTCATCTCTGAGCTTCCAAGCACCCAAGAAAACAAGGGGAACAAGATGAGATGAGCTGCATAATTCTCATTATCACATGGAAAGAAAACAGTTTTTCTTCCAGAGAAACAGACTTATTTTCCCACCTCACATTAAACTCTAAAAGAAACTTACCAAGAAGTTTTGAGCAATAAAACCAGAAGAATGGAAGGAGCCTGGAATTAGGCTTTGTCTGTTTGGGGCCCGAGCAGCACCTGGCACATGTGGGCACTCAGTGAATGAATGAGGAGTGTTTTCAGTAGCAGATTTTCCTAAGAACCAGCATCCTGCCTCCAATGGCTAACATAAAAGAGTGGCTCTATTGTAAGGTTTGGAGCCTGCCTGGAGGACAGAGGTGAGCTGGGTCTGCTCCCAAGGGCATGTTCTGGCAGGTGGGGACAGGCAGTAGGTCTCCTGCACCCCTGCTTGCTCAGACTGCTGGCCTGACCCCCGCCAGCCTCAACTGCTTTTTTTTGCTTTTTGAGACAGAGTCTCACTCGCTCTGCCGCCCAGGCTGGAGTGCAGTGGCACTATCTTGGCTCATTGCAACCTCCGCCTCTTGGGATCAAGTGATTCTCTTGCCTCAGCCTCCCAAGTAGCTGGGATTACAGGCGCCCGCCACTGGTCCCGGCTAATTTTTGTATTTTTAGTAGAGACAGGGTTTCACCATGTTGGCCAGGCTGGTCTTGAACTCCTGAACCCAGGTGATCCACCCCACCGCCTCGATCTCCCAAAGTGCTGGGATTACAGGTATGAGCCACCGTGCCTGATCCTTCACTGCCTTTTCTTTCCAGCAGTCTCTTTCCTTGTCCCCCCATTTCAGACGTAATGAGCAGATTCTTTCTGCATCCTCCTCAAGGGAACAGGTGAGAGCCAGGGGTCTTCCAGTGGCCCTCACCCCTGTGGGGGTGGCCCTGACCCGTCCCAGTCAGGCATACATCTCACAGGGTTCCATTTTTGTTTCTCCTGCTGAGCCCCTAGACAGGGCCTCACTCCCTCTTTGATGCATTTGCGTCTCAGGGCTTGAGTTAACGTATGGATGCTCTGTCAGTCTGAAGGCCTCAGTTAAAATATTATGATCTGTCTCCTTGAGCCCAAGGAAATCTCATTATAAATAAAGTAATCTCATTTGCGGTTGTGCTCTGTAACCCACAGGCTTGGAAATATACGGAGGCAGTGTGCCTGGGAAGTCGGGCTGTCAGATTAATACATTGTGTGAAAATTGGGGCTGGAGGTCACCAGTCTCCTGATACACAAATCTCCCTCTGAGAATCTCATTTCATTCAGACTATCAGTTAGATTAGAAATACCCTAATTATCCCACTGAAATTAAATTACTTTATGTTAGGGTGATATAATGAACAACCATAAAGAGGATATATACAACCAATCATCTTATTAGTCACAGCAAGACCGGCCCATACACTAAAAGGACCTTGTTGATTATTATCAGCAAGTCCCTGTCAGACAAAAGAAGGGCGAGGGAGAGAGGAAGAAGACAGGGGTTAGTGCCGATGCTGCCTCTGGCTGTTCTTGTGTTTCTCCTGGGTAGGTGTGGGGTTCGGATTGTGTTCTTGGGCTGAGTCGCTAAGTTTCTTCCCAAAGGTGCCGCCTCTGGTCATGAAGAGTGAAAGAGCTCTGAAACTCCCCCTGTACCCTAGGCCTTTTTCCTCCCATTGCCTTGTGGGCCTCGTGACTGAAGGACAGGGCCAGGCCTCCATTGCTCTTCACTTCTTTATTCCAGAAGCCTTCACTGTACCTGCCAAGTGAGGCAGCTGTTGCTAAGGGCATGCTTGTCCTCCATGGAAAGATTAACCCCTGGTGATTGTATTTGCTAAAGTAAATAATGCTAGCTGCTATTATCCCTGAATCTCAGCGACTTAACACAATGGGAGTTTATTTCTTATTGAAATTCCTAGCTCATACAGGTCAGTGTATGTGCATGTGTGTGTGTATGTGCCTACGTGTGATGTGTGTGCATATATGTATGTGCACGGGTGTATATGTGTGTGTGCATACATGCGGGTGTGGCACTCTGCTCCAGGCAGTCATTCAAGAACCCACCTGGTGGCTCTACCCCCACTAGTTCAGTGTTCTCAATAGCAGTGCTGTTGACATTTGGGGGCTGGATGATTCTTTGCTGTGGGAGCTGTCCTGTGCGCTGTAGGATGTTTAGCCACATCCCTGGCCTCCACCCACTAGATGCCAGTAGGACATGCTTCTAGTTGTGTCAACGCAAAATGTCTCTAGATATTTCCAAATGTCCCTGGGGGAAGGGACAAAATGGCTCCTGGTTGAATTGAGAACTGCTGCTCTAAGTCAATGGAGGCTTCTCCATTTGTCAGGAGGGTGGGGGGATCGAGCAAGGAGGATTCTGCCAAAGCTTTTTATGGACCAGGCCTGGCACGCATCACTTCTGCTTACACTCTATTGGGTAGAAGTCACATGGCCTCACCTATCTGAAAGGGTAGATGGAATTGTCATGTAGGCATGTTCCCAGGAGGAAAAGGAAATAGGGTTTATTGAGTATGTGTTTTTCCCTGCCACACTGATAAGCCAAGGGTAAGCCAAGGGTATACCAGATCTGGTACCTCCCATTCCTGGCACTTGATGCCTTCGAGTCTGCCAGTTGCCACTACAGGTACCTCTGGGTCTGCCTTTTTGTCTCTCCACCCTCCTTTGTCTCCCAATCAAGGCTCATCTGTCTTCCCTTTCATTTGTGCAGAACCCTGATTTCTAAAATAACTGAATCTGTGCTGATGTGGTCAAAGGATGCTGATGAGCTCATGAGCACTTCCTTCTGGGTAGTATAATTATGATTTTTTAACTGAAACAATGGGAGAGTGGACACATGAGCCGCTCTGGCTGACTGTGCAGGGGGGAAAGGGGCAGAGTCTCTGGGTGGACTGTATCTGTGTAGTATGGTTGCAACACAGTTATTAGAAATAGAAAAACATAGTGATAACAGTTTAAACATTTATAATACCATTACCTTAAGTAGATGTTTTAATTAAATGATTAGCAAATGTGAAATAATTTAACAGAATGAGCACAATGTACTTTGACTCTTGAGCAAATAAATCGCCACAAAAGTTGAGCCCTAGTTCCTGTTCCTGGAATGTGTTCAGATAGCTTAGTCCTTTTGGTAACCTGCTTTCTTCCTCAACACCAATACATAAGCACATAGGTAATGACTGGAGGTTAAATTTTTAAAATTATTATTATCATTTGTAAGAGCACACACTTGAACATCTCTCCTACACAGGGGGTATGTAGATAGAGATAGCTGGAAAAGAGACTACCAGGTGGGTGGTGATGACCCCAGTATTGGGCTTGGTACTTGAATGCTGATTATTGTCAGTGCTGTTACCTGTGTCAGTGGGTAGCTTCCCAGAGAAGTGAAAGGATGTGCTGCCTGGTTTACCAACTTATTGCCCAGGTGATAACATCACATCTTGAAAATTATGCTACTACTAGGCAATGCTGTAGTAGAAGGAGCTTTGCGATAGGAGACTGGTGTCCTGAATACCTGAGCTGGCTATGTGATTGGCCTTGTGATTCTGGGTGAATCAGGTCACCATCAGGGCAGGGAAGACTTTAAACACCTACTTCCCTTCATGGGT
This sequence comes from Hylobates moloch, assembly GCF_009828535.3. Classification (NCBI taxonomy): domain Eukaryota; kingdom Metazoa; phylum Chordata; class Mammalia; order Primates; family Hylobatidae; genus Hylobates; species Hylobates moloch. The sequence goes on from NW_026652790.1 coordinate 14,539, forward strand.
TTTTGGCAAGCAGCTTATGAGCCCCAACCCAATACAACCTCCATGCTGCAACCAGAGGGACATTTTCCAATTGGATGACGCCACCTTTCTGCCCTCACCTCCATTCAAAACTTTTCCATGCCATGCAATTTGCATTGTAAACAAAGACAGAACTCCTTTGGGTGTCCTGTGGAACCCTGAGGGGTCTGCCTCTTCCTCAGGCTCCCCTCGCTCATTAAGCTTAATGCATATGGGCTCTGTTTCCAGTCCTTACCATGCCCCTGCCACTCTAAGGCTTTGCCCACACTGTGTGCTCTGCCTCAATGCTTTCCTCTTCTCTCTCCATTTGGTTAGCTCTTCCTTACCTTTTAGTTTCAGCTCAAGGGTCACTTTCTTAGGGCTGACTTGGTCTAATTAGACCCTGACCAGGTCTAATTCCCCTCTCCTAGGCTCTCTCAGGATTCCCTGAAAGTCTAGGGACTTTCAATTATTGTCATAATTGCAATTTTATATGCGTCATATTATTTGAATACATCCTGTCTCCATCATTTGACTGTAAGCACCATGAGAACTGTGATTGATAGTCCTGCTTCCTGTTGTAACTTAGGGCCTGACATAGTACCTGGCACATAGTAGAAGTTAATATATTTTTTGTGCATAAATGTATTAAACATTTGGGCTGTTTGAAAATATTAATCAATCAGACTTGACACTGAAATGCAGCCTGCTTTGGTTGATGGTAAAGCTGCCAACAATTTGGAAAGATGAGTCTCACAGAGTACCCCAAGAAAGCGAAGGTGGTCAGTGAAAACAGCGTGGCATTCAGTATGTATCTTTGTCAGCTTGACTTTATCATTTCTATTGGAAATCTTACTAGAGCCCCCAAATCCCATAGCTTTTCAAAGCCTTTTACTTAAAATGCACGTACCTGGGCAGTCTGTTTGCAGCTAGCAACTCCTAGGAGCCTGACTGTGGTACAATGCACAGTTTGCAAGTAAGTAGCCTGAGTTGGGGGAAGAGAAGATTACTAATCATGCAGAAGTGACTCCAGTGCTCTGAGATGAGTAATTCCCTTCCTAGGTTAAGGGATTGGGGTGAGTTGTCTGTGAGCATCTAGATGTTGAAGTCAGAGGATGGTTCAGCAGCCCCACGAGAGCCTCAGCCTCTTATGATTCATGGCATGTGGCCACCTCTCAGCTCTGAACAGAGTGAGGTATGAAGTCATTTCCAAAGCAGCATCTATGAAATTCCATTACACGGTGCTTTTCAATTTAAGGGGAAAGACCTTTGCGGAAACTAATTTGCAGTTGCTTTAATCACGGAGCTCAAAGATGGCAGCTTCCCCGGTGCTGTGGCTAAAAAGGCTCACACTGGCTTTGCAGATTGGGTGCCACCCCTTTTCACCTCAGCTCCTGAATTCCTTCTGTGGTTGTTGCACATCCCCTAATTTTTGCAATTTTTGAGACAAAAAGGAAGTAATTACATTCAGTACTCCTGGTGAATGTAAATGTTTTGGAATCAGAAATTTGAAAACATTCGGAGTTAAGTCACAGCAAATCGGATGTTCCTAAAGAAGGGGATCATTCCTGGTTTGTTTATTCTCCCCTGCCAGCCTCCCAAGGACTTTCTCCTGGGTTCCTTTGTTCCTTTATTCACTGACACCACTGGGATTTCTCTACCTAAAAAAGGGCAGCTGGAATTTGTAAAAAGTAAAGAGCACTTGGACGGGAATCAGGACACTGGGTCTAGTTTTAGTCTGATTATTACTTTTTTTTGTTTGTTTTTTAGAGACAGGGTCTTGCTCTGTTGCTCAGGCTGTAGTGCAGTGGTACAATCATAGCTCACTGCAGCCTTGAACTCCTGGGCTCAAGCAATCCTCCCGCTCAGCTTCTCAGGTAGCTGGGCCTATAGTTACACACCACCATGCCTGGCTATTTTAAAAAAATATTTTGGCTGGGTGCCAGTGGCTCATGCCTGTAATCCCAGCACTTTGGGACGCCGAGGTGGGAGGATTGCCTGAGCTCAGCAGTTCATGACCAGCCTAGGCAACACGGTGAAACCCCGTCTCTACTAAAATACACACACACACAAAAAAAATTATAAAAATTAGCCGGGCATTGTGGCATGCACCTGTAGTCCCAGCTACTTGGGAGGCTGAGGCAGGAGAATTGCTTGAACCTGGGAGGCAGAGATTGCAGTGAACCAAGATCATACCACTGCACTCCAGCCTGGGAGACAAAGTGAGACTCCATCTCAAATATATATATATTTATATATATATATGTATATATATAGTGTGTATATATATATATACATATATATATGTATGTGTATATATATATATACATATATATATGTATATATATATAGTAGAGACTCTAGTCTTGCTATGTTGCCCAAGATGGTCTCGAACTCTGGCCTCAAGCGATCCTCCTGCCTTGGCCTCCCAAAGTGCTGAGATTATAGGTGTGAGCCTCCACCTCTGGCCTAGTGTTACTTCTGTTTACCAAATTTAGTCCCTTGGGAAGTTCATTAAGCCTTTCTGGACATCTCATCAACTGCAGATGATAACATCCTGAAGATCACATGGGGCTTTGGGGGAAGATCGGGTGAGATAAAGTGTGTGAAAGTATGTCAGATGTGCTCCAACCTATGGGGTTGACAAGGAGTTGGTGACATCAATTTAGCCAAGGTTATTTACTGAATAGCAGTTGTCTCAGTCAAAAGACCTTCCTGCTGACCAAAAACTCCCTGAGGTAAATTTCACAGCTGCTTGAAATCCCTTTGGGTGGAAGCTCTGTGACTCCTGGAATCTCCTATGAACACAGGAAGATGTAGAAAAGAATCAGACACCAACTAGCCAATTTTCAGTCACCCATATTTAGCACAAGTTTATCAGGTAGCCATTAGTTCCTTGGAGAAAAAAATAAAAAGAGATACTGGGATGTGGGGACAGGTAGGCTTTATTGGAAAGTTCTGTTGCTGGGGGAAAGAGGGGGATGGTTATGAATATTTTTACCACATGATATTCTTTTTTTTTTTTCTTGAGGTGGAGTTTCGGTCTGTTGCCCAGGCTGGAGTGCAGTGGCATGATCTTGGCTCACTGCAACCTTCACCTCCTGGGTTCAAGCGATTCTCGTGCCTCAACCTCCCAAGTACCTGAGACTACAGGCATGCGCCACCATGCCCAGCTAATTTTTGCATTTTTAGTAGAGACGGCTTTTCACCGTGTTGGGCAGGCTGGTCTTGAACTCCTGACCTCAGGTGATCCGCCTGCCTCAGCCTCCCAAAGTGCTGGAATTACAGGTGTGAGCCACTATGCCTGGCTTTTTTTTTTTTTTTTTTTTAAGAGACAAAGTCTTGCTCTGTTGCCCAGGCTGGAATGCAGTGGCACGATCATAGCTCACTGCAGCATCCAACTCCTGGGCTCAAGCTATCCTCCTGCCTCAGACTTCTGAGTAGCTAGGACCACAGGGGCACATCACCGTGCCTGGCCATTTTTTTTTTTTTTTTTTTGGTGGAGACACTGTCTTGTTATATTGCCTAGGCTGGTCTCGAACTCCTGGCCTCAAGCAATCCTCGCTCCCTTTCTTCCCAAACTGTTGAGATTACAGGCATGAGCCACTAAGCCAGCCTGATGGTAAAGTAAAGTACAATGGTGAAGGATAACACACCAAGTACTGGGATCAATATTTCATTTGTTTAGTGAATATTAGTCATTCTTTTTGGCTGTTGGTAGCTGAACACACTTCCTCTGACTATAGGATACTCCTCCTCACCAATGCGCACAGTACAGAAGCTGAATATACCAGATAACTTGCTTTCCCCATTTCCTTTGCAGCTAGGATGCTGGCATGAGACCCAGGCTCTGCCAATGCACCCACCCCAGGCTGTGAATCAGCAGCTGCTGACGGGCTGAGGCTGCGACTGCTCAGGATCCGTTCTGGCGAGGGAGAGGGGCCTATGGCAGTGACTTCCCACTTGTGATGGCAGCCATCACTGCTGCTCTGGGGCCAGTGAACAGTGTGTCTGGGGACAGCGGCCGTGGCTTGGCAGAGGTTTCTTCAGGGGACTAGCTCTGTGATGTGATATTTGGGTGTTAATTCCTGGCAACATAGTATTCAAACCTGTTCTCCAGCCTTCCTGGAGATCTGGGGTCTCCAAAATCCTTTTAACAAATCCCTTTTCTTCCCAAATTAGCCAGAGTTCATTTCTATGGATTGCAACTAGAAATCCTGATAAAGACACATATATGCTTTAATCCTCACGACAACCCTATGAGGTAGCATATCCATTGCTTGCATTTGATGATCAATGAAACTGAAGTGCAGGAGTTGGGGGTCATGCCAGGCTGAGTAGCAGAGCAAAGTAGGGCTATTGAACTCCAGCGTCTGGGATCTGTACCTTTCAGGGCAAGGAAAGCATGAGGGTGCTCAGAATTACCTGCTGAGAGGACAGGGGTGGGGGGGTGTGGCCTGACTAAAGGTGTACGGGAGAAAGGAGCATGGGGACAAAGCCCCTCCTGTACCCTCTCCTCCACTAATCCATACACAGTTCTTTGTGTACTATGGAGAAGGCTATAGAAATGTGCCATGCTAGTGTGTGATCAAGGAAGTTCTTAGTATTTTTTTATTATTATTATTAAGATGGGAAAGACATCAACATGTTAAAAAACTGCCATGGTAACAGTCAAGAGGGAGGGAGAGGCTGAATGATAAAAGAGAAGGGATGGTTGATAATGAGATTACCCTGAAGGGCAGGAAGAGATGGGACCCAAAGCCCAGATGGAAATCCTGGCCACGATAGGGAGAGGGACACTTCCACAGAGTTCCAGCAGGGATGGGAGGAGCAGGTATGTGCAGATGTCACCTACAAAGGTTAAGTGGTGGAAGCTGAGTGTTCCCATAGGCTGGCTTCTCTTTGCTTTCTGAAATAGAAGATCAGATAATCTCCTGAGAGTGGGGTTAAGTGGACAGGGCAAGTCAGAGATTCAACAAGAGTGGAAAAGTTTAAATATTGAGTGCAGAAACCAATAGCTTTAGTTAGAATGTCAGTTAGGCTGCTGTAATAGAAGACACCGGAATATAGTGGCTTAAACAAGAGAGATTATTTCCCTGTCACATTGCAGTCCAGGGAGAAGATCTGGGACCGGCAGAGGAGCTCACCTGTGCTGGGCCCCCCTCTCTTTTCTTCCTGTAGCTCTGCTGTCCTTGGAGTGTTGTCCTCACCCATGTGGCTGCAGATGATGTGCCATCACAGCCAGGCTTCCCTGACAGGAGGGGGAAGAAAGAAGAGGGCAAGCTCCTGAAATTGCACATTTCACTCACATTCCATTGGCCAGAATCTCTGTGGTCACATCCAGCTGCAAGGGAGTCTTAGAATTGTCGTCTTTAGTGGAACAGCCATGAGTCCAAAAGGAGAGAATGGCTACTTGCGGGGACGGTGCCAGGCTCTGCCACACCAGGATAGAGAAAAGCTGTTAAGTGCTCTGTGACCTGTATTTGCTGGACAAGGGATTCTTCTTATCCTTCTCCACTTTCTTCTCCCGCTTCTTCCCTCTTCTCCCTTTCCCCTTTCCCTTCCCTCCCTCCTTTTTTCTTTTTCCTCCTTCTTGGAAATCAATAGTTGTTTCTTGCTTGTTTGGTTTGAGATTGCGTAGTTGCTCTGGATTGATTTGTCTTTGTTCTTCCCAGGCCATCCTGTTTGGTCCTCGCTTGGGCTCTTGACACATTCTTTGCTCAACTTCCCACCATATATAGATAAGTCAAATAAACATTAGACAAGCGTGACAAGTTGGTGGGCGAAACACTGGAGATGCGTCCCCATGGGAACACGGTGAGCATCAGCGCCGGCACAGCCCATCATGTCCTCTGTCTTCCAGATTAGACACTGTGGATGCTGAGTCTGAACTGCCTGTGCCTCTTTTCCACTATGGAACTTGCCCACTGTTCTCTAGGTGATGATCTTTCCTTAAATATTGCTTTACCTGTGTACCATGGGGACCAAATCTTTAGTTCTAGAGCAGTTGTTAGTTTCTGTGCTAGGGGCTTTGAGAATCTGGGCTAGTAGATTTGAGGAGTCTGTGGGGGAACCAGAAGTATTCCGAATTTAGGGAATGAAAAGTAGGAAAAACTGAAGACTCCTCATTCTCTTTCTACCACTGGAGGACATACCAAGAGACCAGGACTAAATTATGTGTCTTCTTTGTACCTCCTACAAGTTACACGTCTCTTCTTTAGAGACTAGAATACAAAGCAAAACAGCTGGATTTCAGTGTTTGCTACATCTCTAACCAGCTGTGATATCTTGGACAAGGGGCTTAACTTGTCTGGGCCTCATCTTCCTAACCTACGAAACGGGGTTGGAGCAATGGCAGCTGAGGTGCATTCCAACATGAGAGTGAGCCTGAGAATATTCGTCAGAAGATGTTTTTCTTTTCTTTTTTTTTTAGGACGAGTGGTATGATGTTGCATAAAGATAATGGCATGCTAGGTGCTGTGGCTCACGCCTGTAATCCCAGCACTTTGGGAGGCCAAGGCAGGAGGATCACTTGAGGCCAAGAGTTTGAAATGAGCTTGGGCAACATAGTGAGTCCTTGTCTCTACCAAAAAATAAAAAATAAAAATACTCCAAGATGGTGGTGCGTCTGTAGTCCCAGTTACTCAGGAAGCTGAAATGGGAGAATTGCTTGAGCCTGGGAGATCGAGGCTGCAGTGAACTGTGATTGCGTGACTGCACTTCAGCCTGGGTGACAGACGAGACCCTGTCTCAAAAAAAAAAAAAAAAAAAAAAAGGCAGGATTGAAAAGAAGTAGAAAATGACATTTTTCTGATAATTCTTGCTTAATTAGTTTGGGTCAAAGAACCCATCCCGTATTATATTGTAAAACAGGGCAAGGGAACGCAACCCGGAGACTTGGGCATGCATTTGACAGTGTTCGTTGAGCGGCCTCAGTGGCAAGGTGCTATATTACATGCTAAGACAAGCGTGAGCACCGGGGGACGTCCCTGTCCTCACAGAGCTCCTCCTCCAGTTGGTGAGACAGATAATAACATATATAGACACAATGAAAGATCGGGTAGTGATAAGCTATGAAAGAAAATAAAGCAGGCTCAGTGGTCAGAGAGTGGAGGGGCTGAAGGGTGCTGTTGGAGAGAAGGTAAATGGGAAGTCTTCTCTCATCAGGTGGCATTTGGGCAAGGTACCTGAATACAGCGAGCCACGTGAATACCCAAGGACAGGCATTCCAGGCAGTGGGAAGGGCGAGGGCAAAGCCTCTGAACATGCTTGGGCAGGTCAGTGTGGGGAGAATGGCATAGATGAGGGCACTTGGAATAGAAAAGGTGAAGGGGAAGTCACAGCCAGATCACGCAGGGCCCTGTTTGCCAAGAGGAGGGCTTTGGATTTTGTTCTAAGTGTGACAGAAGCCGTTGGAGGGGATCTAGAGAAAGCAGTAGCTGGGCATCACAAAGGGAGTTGGATGCCAAGGTACCCATGTCTCACTAATGTCCAGAAAGCTGGGAGAGTCTGGTGAAGTGAAAAGCGATGGAGGGTCCCACACCTTTGCCCTGTGAGTAGAAGGGAGCTGTGGGCGCTCACCTGCATATCCCCAAGTGTGGACCTGTTAGTGGAGAGAGAGAGGAGAGAATTTTACTTCAGTCTGTGTCCTGAAGTTCTTGCTTCTTGGAGAGTTAATTGCTCAAGGTGTCTTACTTTTTATGTTGAGTCATCTACACACACACACACACACAGAGATTAGGGGCACAGGCCTCAGAATCAGAATCAGGACTCAGGTTTCAACCCTAGCTACTGTCCTTACTAGCTCGTGTCCTTTGGGAAGAGAATTAACCTTTCAGAGCCTCCATTTTCTCCCCTGTAAAATGGTAGCATGAACAGACTACTAGTCAGAGTTGTTGTGAAGATCAAATTAGAGAGTGCATGTGAAGCACAGTTCTTGGCATGTAGTAAGTGCTCAATAAACTGCAGCAGTCATTATTATTATGCTTAATAAGTAGTAGTGTCATCATCATCATCATCTACCTTTTTCAAAAGATGTTCCTTATTGAAACAAAACGCCAAACAATTCACAAGTTCCATTTGCACTTCCAAAAATGTCTCTATTTTGCGCCAACATGTCTTTTCCTTTCCAGGCCTGACCAGGCAGCCTGGAGTCTGGAGGGGAAGTTAGGGATGACGCTTTTGGATGGGAAACCACCTGTTCACTCTTTTGTATTCTCCTCAGAGAAATCTGTTGTCCTAGGAAGTCTTTTCTTTGGATGGCAATTTAGCCACTAAAATGGAGCCGGGCTTCTTTGTGTCTGATCGCACACTGGTTCCAAGGCTCAGCAAGGGGGTGGAACAGCTTGTGTTCAGCAGGTGATGGTGGAGTGTCCTGCTGGCAGCCCCTTCTCCTCACAGAGCCATAGGAAATCTGTGCCGTCTGTTCATGAGCATGTTCATGTGTGCATCTGTGTGTGCGTGTGTGTGTGTGTGTGTACGCACACCTGTGCACATTTGTATGTGTGGTGTTCCTGATGAACTTTCCCAAGGATCTGGTCTTAGTCTCCCACTCTGAGATGCTATGTGGCTGTGTGTCACAGATATAGGCAGCATCACTTCCTGTCTGAGCCACCTTCCAAGAGGTTAGGACATTTTGGTTTCCTCTGAGACTGTAAATAGCTACAGATGAGGAGTTCCAGAGACTCGGGGACTCAGTTCTGCAGGATGTGGGGTATCCTGGCCAGCAGGCTATCCAGTGTGGACAGTAAGTGTTCAGATTTCTGAATCAGACATTATCAGGTTTGAATTCCAGTTCTAACCCTTGGTAGCTGTCTAACTTTGGACAACTCATTTATCTGAGCCCGTTTCCTTTTCTGTAAAATAAATCCTGGCAGATGGTAAGTGCTCAACAAACAGCAAGTCATTGCTAAGATAGGGGTTCTTGGTTGTGTAGTTTACTAGCTAAGTGGCCTTACCTATGTTGTTTCACCTTGATGTTCTGCTGGTTAAAAAGAGAAGGGACTTGAGAGTCCTTTCTAACTCTGGGGTTCTGTGATTCTACCCAGGGCTCCTCCAGAGGTCTTGGTTCCTTTGCCTGTTCCTCTTGAATTACTCCCTCTCCCTCTCCCTCTCCTGTGGACCATTCTTGCCAGTGTAGACACGTAGCCCACTCTCTCCC
>NW_026652791.1:0-2959 GCF_009828535.3 Hylobates moloch
TTCCTTCTTTCCTTCCTTCCTTCCTTCTTTCCTTCTTTCCTTCCTTCCTTCCCTCCCTCCCTCCCTCCCTCCCTTCCTCCCTCCTTCCTTCCTTCCTTCCTTCCTTCCTTCCTTCCTTCCTTCCTTCCTTCTGACAGGGTCTCACTCTGTCACCCAGGCTGGAATGCAGGATCACAGTTGACTGTAGCCTTGACCTCCTGGATTCAAACAATCCTTGGGCCTCAGCCTCCCCAGTAGCTGGGACTACAGATGTGCACCACCATGCCCTGCTAATTTTTAAAAAATTTTCTTAGAGATGGGGGAGGGGGGGTCTCCCTATGTTGCCCAGGCTGATCTCAAACTCCTGGGCTCAAGTAGCCCTCCCACCTCAGTTTCCTAAAGTGCTGGAACTACAGGTGTGAGCCATCATGCCCAGCCCATTAGTAGTTTTGATCCAATATCTTAAGTATATTGAGTTTCCTGGTACATGCCAAATTTACATAATCTTCTGTGGTTTTTTAAATAATCTCAGTGAAAATGGGCTTAATTGCCTTATCGATATCATAGCCATTTACATTTCAAAGTTCTCTAGGGGCTGGGTGCAGTGGCTCACACCTGTAATCCTAACACTTTGGGAGGCTGAGGCCAGCAGATCACTTGAGCCCAGGAGTTCAAGATCAGCCTGGGTAAGATAGTGAGATCCTGTTTCTACAAAATAAAAACAAAAAGAAAGAAAGAAGTTGGTCAAGCATGGTGGCACGCGCCTGAGGTTCCAGCTACTCAGGTGGCTGAGGTGGGAGGATTGCTTGAGCCCAGAAGGTCGAGGCTGCAGTGAGCTCTGATTGCACCACTGCATTCCAGCCTGAGGGACAAAGAAGGGCCCTGTTTCAAAAACAAAAATCACAAACCAAACAAACATAAAGCACGCACAAAAGTTTTCTAGGGACATAGTCAAAAACTGGTCCGAAATAAATATCCTTCCAGTGTTCAGTTTTATTGAACACATCTCATGGCTTTGGGTTGAACTGAAAAGAATTCCTCACTGGGCACAGTGGTTCATGCCTGTAATCCCAACACTTTGGGAAGCCAAGGAGGATCACCTGAGCCCAGGAGTTTGAGACTAGCCTGTGCAACATAGTGAGACCACCCCACCACCGCCATCTCTACCAAGAAAAAAAAAAAAAAAAAAGGAACTCCTTCTCTCAGACTAGGGCTGTGGGGTCCAAACTTCCCACTAGAGCAAAGTGTGGGGGGAGGAAAGGGATGGGTGACGGCCTGAACCCTGTCAGTTGTCAAAGATTAAAACGTAGTCACTCTTTGTTAGGTATGATGAGGTCACTCTGTCACTCTAAGTGTCTGTATTTGTAAACAAGAGTCAAAAATCCATGAATGGCCTCGCAGCCTTATGCTAAGTCTGGGAGCATCTGACCCTCCCGTTCCAGTCTGGCATGGCCCGGGCGCCCTTTTTCGCTGTGGACAAAGAGCCTTTATCTGGAAACTGAGCCTGGAATTTCCTGCGCTGTGCACGCTTGTGTCTCTGCGCTCAGAAGGAGCTGCAGGAAGACACCAGTGCCCGACCCCGGATACGTTAACAAATTCTGCTTAGATGCAAATATCCGTGGCAGGGGAACAGAGTCCTGACCCCAGACGAATGCAGGTTGCTTAGAGACGCGACTTCCCTACTAGCTGTCACTCAGGCAACGAAGGCGGGTCCAAGAGTGCAATGTCCAATCAGGGGCGCCGCCGGGAAGGCGGGCGGAGGGGACGCTGCGCAAACGGCGAGGGCGTCGCTACTAGCCGCTGCGCTCCGCTTTGGGGTCTCCTCACCCCAGGAGGGCCTCAGGTGGAGGTAGGACCTGTGCTGGCCGCGGGAGAGGTAGACAGGACACCAGGACATCCCAGAGTCTGGGAAATGGTGAGTGTGCGGGGCTGGGGGACTTGAGATGGGGGAGAGGGGCGGGTTGGAACCGGCTGGATCTGGCTGTGGTGGGACCCAGGCCTCCCCGCCGTTGTCTCCCGGGTCTGTGGACCCGAGTCCTCCTGGCGCAGCTTGGCCCTCGGTCTCTCTGGCCGCAGAATGGGGCTGGGCCGGCAGCCGGGACCCCAGGCGTCTTGTCCAGTCCCTGCGCGGCGACTGCGGCCCCAGTCCCGGAGCCCTCTCTGGGCAGCTCAGAGCCTGCAGCCTCGCGTCTCCCCAGATTGTGCGGGGGCACGGGAGGGTCATGGTGAGACTCCCGTCTCGGGCGTGGGGTTCATGCGTGGGAGGAGCAGTGTTGTATGGGGTCCTCAGTCCCTCTTTTCTTCCCAAGGGAAGACTCGTTTCTCAAGGTTTCCAAGTGTATGGGAAGCCAGATCTCAAACCCACGACCCTGTCCTCCAGCCTGGCTCTTCCCAGAGCTGGGATTAAATCCCTAAATTTCTGGATCCCTTTCAAATGCCGGTGTCTTCTCTCCAGTTCACAACGTCGTTATATCAACCAGACGCAGTATTTTAATTATCCTTTTTGTACGGAGGAATTGATGGTTCTTTTTAAAAGATTTAACGTATGCTTTTGGGTATTTACATGAGAGGAAAACAGGAGAAGCACTTGACGCTACCTCGTGTAAAATGCTTATGCCTCTCTTGCCAGTATCTCTCCTGGGACCTGACATCGTATGGGAACTCCTTTGGGTTGAGTCTCCTTTTTGGAAACTTTCCTGGGAGATCTGTCCTTTCCAGCACAGCACTTCCCCTCCCTGGGCTTATCACCTTGAAAAGATTTACTCACTTAATTGATTCTCAAAAATTGTAAAATATACGTAATTAGGAGACCTACAGCCTAGCCAACATGGCGAAACCCCGTCTCTACTAAAAATACAAAAAATTAGCCGGGCGTGGTGGCGGGCGCCTGTAGTCCCAGCTACTCGGAGAGGCTGAGGCAGGAGAATGGCGTGAACCCGGGAGGCGGAGCTTGCAGTGAGCCGAGATCGCGCCACTACAC
>NW_026652791.1:3059-4173 GCF_009828535.3 Hylobates moloch
CCCGGGGAAAGAGGGAAAACCAACAAAAAAAAAAAAAAAAAAAAAAAAAAAAGAAAGAAAATAATAAAATATCAAGCTAGGAGCGGTGGCTCACGCCTGTAATCTCGGCACTTTGGGAGGCTGAGTCACGAGGATCGCTTGAGCTCAGGAGTTCAAGACCAGCCTAGGTGACATAGAGAGACCTTGTCTCTACTAGAAATAAATAAAAAAAAATAGCTGGGTGTAATGGCCTGCACTTGTAGTCCCAGCTACTTGGGAGGCTGAGGCGGGAGGATTGCTTGAGCCCGGGAGGTTGAGGCTGCCTTGAGCCTTGATCATGCCACTGCACTCCAGGCTGAGCAAGGTCTCATACCTTGTCTCAAAAACAGAAAATAATAATAATGAAATATCCCAGTATGATATTGCATTTATTAAAAATTTTTGTTTCTCTTTTTTTCTTCTGAGAATATGTAGCAAGTTCCTCAGGTCTGTTCTTTCCTTTTGGGTGATTTCAAATGGAATTCCATTCTGGGCTCAAGTCATCCACCTGCCTCAGCCTCCCCTTTGATTTTTTCAAACACTGGGTTTGTCTCATGTAAATATCAGTAGTGGTCCAGGTCACTTGACTGGAGAGCAAAGAGGACTCAGGTCAGTGACTCCAAGCTCTGAAGCCAACCCTTGGGTCTGCCAAGGGATGTAATCGAAGGCCCAGTTGTTTCTTCCTAGGGAGCCTCCCCTGCAGGTATCCTACCTGCTCATACCTACTGTGGAAGGAACCCTTTGTACTGAGAGAAGCTGTTGAGCACTGGAAAGCTGGGGATCTGAATGCACGTTGGGGTATTGTCTGAATCCAGTGATGCCCTTCCTGAGGGCATAATTGTGGTTTCCTTGGGCCTATTTTTAGACATTAGGTTTGAGTTTTGCATCTGTTGTGTAGGTGTACTCAGTGTAATTTTTCTATAGTGAGAAAGTCTGTAAAGGCCAGGAGATCTGTCTCCTGGACACAGGATGAATGCATTGGGGAGTTCATTTGGACACAGGATGAACGAATTGGGGAGTTCATTTGGACGCAGGATGAATGAATTGGGGAGTTCATTTGGACGCAGGATGAATGAACTGGGGAGTTCATTTGGAC
>NW_026652791.1:9217-23624 GCF_009828535.3 Hylobates moloch
TTTTTTTTTTTTTTTTTTTTTTGAGACGGAGTCTCACTCTGTATTTTTAGTAGAGACGGGGTTTCACTATGTTGGCCAGGCTGGTCTTGAACTCCTGACCTTGTGATCCGCCCACCTCGGCCTCCCAAAGTGCTGGGATTACAGGCGTGAGCCATCATGCCCGGCCCTGGAGTCTCACTCTGTCACCAGGCTGGGGTGCAGTGGCGCGATCTCAGTTCACTGCAATCTCCTACTCCCAGGTTCAAGCAATTCCCCTGCCTCAGCCTCCCGAGTAGCTGGGACTACAGGCGTGCACCACCACGCCCGGCTAATATTTTTGTATTTTAGTAGAGACGAGGTTTCACCATGTTGGCCAGGATGGTCTCGATTTCCTGATCTTGCAATCCACCTGCCTTGGCCTCCCAAAGTGCTAGGATTACAGGCGTGAGCCATCGCGCCCGGCCTGGATTAAGTCTTAGAATTGTTTCATACGTAGAAAATTTTAAATCAAAATTTAAAAAGCAAAAGTAAGTTGATTAAAAATGAAGATTATTAAGTAGTAAAATATGGCTTATTTAAATTTAGCTGTTTATTTTAAAGAAATCATGCATGTGGAAGTTAGAAAAAAATCCACAATAGTTGAGTCTAACTTGAAAAGACTCACTGCCAGCATATCGTGGTCCACTCCAGCCAGGGCACTTGCTCTAGCCACCCCCCAAATACCCACTTTTGATAATTTTTTATTTTTTTTGAGATGGGGTTTTGTTCTGTTGCCCAGGCTGGAGTACAATGACATGATGATAGCTCATTGCAGCCTCAACCTCCTGGGCTCAAGTGATCTTCCCACTTCAGCCTCTTCAGTAGCTGGGACTACAGGTGTGTGCTGCCACTCCTAGCTAATTTTTAAATTTTTTTATAGTGATGGAGTCTTACTATGTTGCCCAGGCTAGTCTTGAACTCCTGGGCTCAGGCAATCCTCCTGCCTCAGGCTGTCAAAGCACTGGTGTTATAGGCATAAACCACTGTGCCTGGCCTTTTAATAATTTCTTAAGCATACTGTCAGTGTTTCTTTTTATAAAAATAAGCAATTGCAAATGCATGTTTTTCATACTCATGTTGGTTCTGTAATGTTTTGATTTTGGCTGTGGACATCATAAGTGTCACTGTTCTCTCTTCTCCTCGTGCTGCACACCTGGGCAAGCTGAAAAAGTCTGGGAGCAGGATATTCAAACCACAGAAGCTCCTGCTCTTGAGCAGGAACTCTCTTGTAGCCCCACCCCCAAACTACAATAAAAACCCGGGCCAGGAGGCTTTCTTTGCTCTCTGAAGCTATGTCTTACCTGCTTGAGCAGCCTGCCCTGCTTTCCCCAAGACCTCAATGATCACAGTAGTGAGTCTTTTCATACCCTTTGGTGTCTGTTCTCCATGCTGTTATTAGTGTCAACATTGGAACGACATAGGAATTGTTACCATGAGCATGGTGTTCAGACATTGACCATCACCCCATGGGTCTGTCTTCTCTTGCACTGAATTGCTACCTGCTCTGTTGCCTGATGGCCAGCATGCACTTTCAGCTGCTGCTTTCTGGGAAGCTACTATTTCGAGTTGTGCTACTCTGCGTTGCATGTTGAGCCCTGCCAAGTCTGGGTTCTATGTTTAGCCAACTGGAGTTGGCAGTTTTGATAATTCCTTGGCTTTTAGGAAGGGGAATATGAGATTGGATACTCCTTAAAGTGGTCCTGGGTAGTGTTTCTTGGCCTGGACTTACCTATGTGTTTTAGAGTGAAGCTGTGACTGCTGCTGACCTGACATACAAGGGGCTCATGGGAAAGACTACCTGCCAGAGCAGTCATTTTTGAAAACGAGACAAAAGAGAGGGGGAAAGGCAGCTGTTAGATGGTGGGCCGAGTCCACACTCCTAATAGCACAGGGCTCACAAGGACCCTTAAGTGCTGCTGCTGTTGCTCTACTGCAGCAAGGATGCTGACCCTCAGGATTATAGGGCATACTCATGGCTCCTCTTCAGCATTGCAAAAGGTTCATTCAAAGCCAGCTTAAGGCCCAGGTCCTTAAACTCTATAAAGCAACCATGAGGGACAGGTCCCTAAGCCTTATAATAGTGATTTGTGGCTCTCTGGAGGGAAAAGAACACCGCTCCCCTGTAGAGAGGATTTTGCTGTCAAAATATATTCAGGGACAAAAACAAAAACAAAACAAACATGTTAGGAAGGAAAGGAACAAAAGAAAAAAATGCTGAAAAAGAGGTCCACAATTTGACCCAATTGGAAATTCGAAATAGACTAAAGGAATTTAGACAACAAAAAAGATAAAAGAGCCTCTATATCATAGGCTCTGTATTAATTTTAACATCTTATGTAATGTATTAATTGACACACTATAGGATTAGCCAATACGAGGGCTCAAATTATGGTTATACCTGGGAGACCCACTAAAATTTAAGCAAGGTATCCCCCTGATAATCTTAAGGGAGTTACTGAATATAAAATAGAAGACAAATAAGAATGTCTTATCTTAGCTATTATAACTGTGCCTAAATTCCCCATGTTCATGGTACCCAGTGTTCTAAAATACCCCAGAATGAACAGGTAAACTCTAAACCAGTGAGTCATAAGTGAAATTTAAATTAAATCTTTGGCACTTACAAACTGGCTTGACAGAATGACACCCTATGGAACTTAGTCCCCAGTTAAATTAGTTATGATGGCTCAATATAAATTGAACATGGCCTTGAAGGATTGAAAACTATTATATAAAACCTGTTTAGTGAGGAAGTGATTATTCCCTGTGCTTCTCGTTTTAAAAATACAGTTTGGCCTTTCTTAAACTTGGAGAGAATGAATGGCAACCCACAATGGATTACCACAACCTTAATGCTGTGATCCCATCCATTAAGCCCCTATACCAATACCCAACATGGAAATTACTGATACCATCCAGCTGATCTCACAGATTTCACCATCTCACAGGCTGATTATACACCTTTACCTGGTTTCCCAAGGGAACCTCGACAGCCTTGCCATCGCACAGTCTTTGCAGGCAAAATCTGAACTGCATCCACCTTTCTCTAGGAGCACAGGTATGACACTACATTAATGACAGCCTTGTCTGAGGACATTGTTTTGACATTCATTCAGGACACATAAATACTGAAAAAAAAAAAAAAATAGAGCTTACAAAAAGTCCATTGCCCCATATATAAAATAAGAGACCTTTATGTTTTGGTTAAGTTCCTAAAAACCATTTGGTAAAAGGAGAGCCGCTCCATCCCTGACACTACTATGAAATAGCTATTGTCTCTCTGACTACCCACAGCATCTTCTAGGTTCTTTTGATGTTCTGGAGGCAATATATTCCTTGTTTATAAATTTTACTTAAGACCATTTTATGCTGTTAATTGCAAATTGGTCCACCTTAAATGGGTACCCCTACCACAAAAGGCTCTAGAGTCTTTTTCATTCTCTTAACACAGAGCTTTCATAGAGAAGGAGCTTTTTCATTTTAATGAAGTCAAACTTACTGATTTATTTTGTATGGATTTTGCTTATATCTAAAAATTTATCACCAAACCCAGAGTCACCTAGATTTTCTTCTTCGTTAACTTTTAGGTATCCTATAACTTTACTTTTTTTTTTTGAGACAAGTTCTCCTTCTTGCCCAGGCCGGAGTGCAGTAGTGCAGTCTTGGCTCACTGCAGCCTCAACCTCCTGGGCTCAAGCACTCCTCCCACTTCAGCCTCCTGAGTAGGTGGGACTGCAAGCGTGCACCACCACACCTGGCTAATTTTTGTATTTTTTGTAGAGATGGGGTCCCACTTAGTTGCCCAGGCTGGTGTCAAACTCCTGACTTCAAGCTACCCTCCTGCCATGGCCTCCCAGAGTGCTGGGATTACAGGCATGAGCCACTGCTCCTGGCCTAGATTTTACATTTAGATCTGTGATCCATTTTGAGCCAGTTTTTGTTTAAGGTGTAATGTCTGTTTCTAGATTCGTGTTTTTTTTCATTGTGTTTTGCATGTGGATGTTCAGTTTTTCCAACACTGTTTGTTGAAAAAGGCTATCTTTTTTCATTGAATTGCCGTTGGTCATTTGTTGAAAATCAGATGACTCAGTGAGTCTATACTATACTAATGTGAGTCTGTAAGAAAGCAATTGACTTTTGTATATTAAGATTATATCCTTCAACCTTGCTATGCTTCCTTTCCCCCTAGTTTGAGGAGTTTGTTGTGGATTCTTTGAAATTTTCTACTTAGACAATCATGTCACATGCGACAAAGACCGTGATATATTCTTCCTTCCCAATCTGTATCTCTTCTCCCCTCCCCTCCCCTCTTATCTCATTAGTTATACTTTGAGTATAATCTGTTGAGTAGGAGTGGTAAGAGGGGACGTCTTTGCCCATTTCCTCATCTTACCAGGAAAGCATCTAGTTTCTCACTATTAAATATGATATTAGCTGCAGGTTTCCTATAAATACTGCTTCTCAAAAAGATGAAAGTCTCTCTATCTCCAGTTTCTTATCATAAATGCATGTTGGATTTTGCCCATAGCTTTTTCATTTTTATTTTTCCCACTTACATTTGTGATATTAGTAATTTCTGTTCTCTGTCTGTTTTTCAGTTAGCTTAATCATACATTTATCAAATATATTGATCTTTTCAAAGAAACACCTTTGGTTTTGTTTAATTTCTCTTTTTACTATTTCTTCTGTTGTGTGCTTACTTTGGGTTTAATTTGCTCATATTTTCTTGCTTTCTTAATGTAGATGCCTAGATTTTTTTTTTTTTTCCAGACAGAATCTCACTCTGTTGCCCAGGCTGGAGTACAGTGGTGCGATCTTGGCTCACTGCAGCCTCCGCATCCTGGGTTCAAGCGATTCTTCTGCCTCAGCCTCCCGAGTAGCTGGGACTACAGGTGCCCACCACCATGCCTGGCTAATTTTTGTATTGTTAGTAGAGACAGGGTTTTGTCACTTTGGCCAGGCTGATGTCGAACTCCTGACCTCAGGTGATCTGCCTGCCTCAGCCGCCCAAAGTGCTGGGATTACAGGTGTGAGCCACTGTGCCTGGCCAGGATTTACATCTTTTTAATAGTCAGTGTCCATTTTACAAGTTATGGTAGCTATAGTCACTTTAAATACTTTCATATTTTAGCTTTTATACTAGAGTTGAAAGTGATGTTTGTACCACCATTATATATTAGAATATTCTGGATTTGACTATACTTTTGTTCTTACCCATGAGTTTTATACTTTCGTATGTTTTTTTGTTGCTAATTAGCTTAACACTTTGAATGTATTGTCCCACTCTCTTGACATCCAAGGTTTCTGCTAAGACATATATTTATAGTCTTACAGGTGTTGGTGAGGATTTAGAGAAAAGGGAGCCTTGGTATACTGTTGGTAGAAGTTTAAATTTAAATTGATACAGCCATTATGGACAATAGCATGGAGGTTTATCAGAAAATTAGAAAAGGAATTGCCATATGATCCAGCACTCTGCTTCTCCATATTTATCTAAAGGAATTGAAATCAACATCTTGAAGAGATATGTGCACTCCCATGTTCATTGCATCATTGTTCACAACAGCCAAGATATGTAAACAACCTAAATGTGTGTCAACAGATGAATGTGTGATGTATACATAAAATAAAATATGATTTAGCCTTTAAAAAAAGGAAATCCTGCCATTGACAACACCATGGATGGACACAGGGGACATTATGCTCAGTGAAATAAGCCAAACAGAAAGGTACATTCTTTGTGATCTCACTTATATATGTACTCTAAAATAATCAAACTCATAGAAGCATAGAGTAGAATGGTAATTTGCAGGGGAAGGGGGAAATGGGGAGATGAAGCTGAAGAATACAAAGCTTCAGTTATGCAGATAAATGAGCTTTGAAGATCTACTATATGGCATAGTACCTATAGCTAACCACACAATGATTTTATAGTTAAACATTCCTTTTAAAATTTTTTAAAAATTTGTATTCATTTTTAAGATGGGATTGTGACCCATTATCCAGGCTGGAGTGCAATGGCACAATCATGGCTCACTGCAGCCTCAAACTCCTGGGCTCAAGCAGTCCTCCTGTCCCAGCCTCTTAAGTAGCTGAGACTACAGGCAAATGCCACCACACCCAGCTAAGATTTTTACATTTTTTTCTAGAGATGTGATCTCACTATGTTGCCTAGACTGGTCATGAATTCCTGGCATCAAGTGATCCTCCCACCTTGGCCTCCCAAAGTGCTGGGGTTACAGGTGTGAGCCACCGTGCCTAGTCTTAAAATTTCTAAAATAGATATTATGTTGTATTCTTAACACATAGAGAGACACACAAATAGTAATAATAATGAAGGGGGAAAGAAACTTGTGATGAATATGTCTATGTCCTTATGATACTGATGGCTTCATAGGTGTATACTTATCCCCAAACTCATTGAGTTGTATACATTAAATATGTACAGCTTTTTCATGTCAATCATTGCCTCAATAAGTGATTTAAAAATATAAATTTATAGGTGAGCCTTGGTCAGTCATTAATTAGTCTCTTGATGTTCTCCTCTGGCTTATCTCCATCCTGCTTCATAGATGGCCACAGTCTTGATTATTTGATTATTCTTTATACCTTTATCTTCTATTCTTTTTCACTATGTGATGTTCTTTTAGTTGAGCCTTATTTGAACTTTAAATACATGAGTATTAGTGGAATTAACAATGAAAAGGTTTTTGAGTGGTTTTGCCTCTGTGTTTCACATGATAGTGACAGGCTGGGGGAATCCAATCCATTGATGGTGGTGTTTGGGCTTTTTCAAGTTCATTTTTTGCTCTTGTGAAAAATACTGATCCCATTGTTTTGGTGTCTGTGTCTAAGTACAAATACACAATAACTTCTCTGGATGTTGGAGAAAAATCACTGTGCTATAAATTATGGTCAAGTTCAAATTTACAGGAAATAGCAATGGAGTGTATCAGTTGATCTTTCTTCCATTCATGCATAACTATTTGTTTATTGGCAGTGGTCATCAATACTTGGGCGTATCTAATTGACTGATTTTTGTCCTTCTAATATGTAAGAAATTTGATCTATTTGGTATTTCATTTGGCTGTATCAAGGAAGGAGAGAGATGTACCTTTTCCTTTTTTTTTTTTTTTGAGACAGAGTCTCACTCTATCGCCCAGGCTGGAGTGCAGTGGTACGATCTTGGCTCGCTGCAACCTCCGCCTCCCATGCTCAAGTGATTCTTGTGTCTCGGCCACCTGAGTAGCCAGGATTACAAGCGCGTGCCACCACACCTGGCTAATTTTTGTATTTTTTGTAGAGACAGAGTTTTGCCATGTTGGCCAGGCTGGTCTTGAACTTCTAACCTCAAGTGATCTGCCCACCTTGACCTTCCAAAGTTCTGGGATTACAGGCGTGAGCCACTGTGCCCAGCCAGACCTTTTTTCATATATGGTGTGTCATCCTCTCTTAAACATGTTTTCATTATTTTTCCTTTTTTTTGTTTTTTGAGATGGAGTCTCGCTCTGTCGCCGAGGCTGGAGTGCAGTGGCACGATCTGGGCTCACTGCAACCTCCACCTCCCGGGTTCAAGCAATTCTCCTGCCTCAGCCTCCCAAGTAGCTGGGATTACAGGTGCCTACCACCACGCCTGGCTAATTTTTGTATTTTTAGTAGAGATGAGGTTTCACTGTGTTGGCCAGGCTGGTCTTGAACTCCTGACCTCAGGTGATCCACCCGCCTTGGCCTCCCAGAGTGTTGGGATTACAGGTGTGAGCCACTGTGCCCGGCCTATGTTCCCATTTTTAAATCATGTGTTCACTTTTTATTTATTTGGCTATTTTATTACTTATTTATTGACAGAGTCTTGCCCTGTTACCCAGGCTGGTGTGATAGCTCACTGCAGCCTCCAACTCCTGGGTTCATATGATCCTCTTGTCTTAGCTTCCTGAGTAGCTAGGACTACAAGTGTGAGCCATCATGCCTGCCTGTTCATTTATTTTTACTCTGAATACTAGTTCATTTATTTATTTATTTATTTATTTAATTTTTGTTTTTTATGAAACGGAGTCTTGCTCTGTCACCCGGGCTGGAGTGCAGTGGCGCGATCTCGGCTCACTGCAAGCTCCGCCTCCCAGGTTCACGCCATTCTCCTGCCTCAGCCTCTCCGAGTAGCTGGGACTACAGGCGCCCGCCACCACGCCCGGCTAATTTTTTGTATGTTTGGTAGAGACGGGGTTTCACCGTGGTCTCGATCTCCTGACCTCATTATCCGCCCGCGTCGGCCTCCCAAAGTGCTGGGATTACAAGCGTGAGCCACCGCGCCTGGCCACTAGTTCATTTATATTGCATGTATGTCAGATATTTTTTTCCTGCTTTGTGGTTTGTCTTTTAACTTTCTTGATTTTAGTATATTTGAACTTTTCAGTCTCATCCTTTATGGCTTACTCTTACATGAGAAAATTCTCCCTACTCTTGCATTTAAAAAAATTTGCCTGTGACTTTTGAAACAGTTTTAATTATATTATTCACATTTAAATCTACATTAAATCGATTATTGTCTATGGAAAAGAGCTGATGCAATGCTTTTTCCAATTAAATAACAGTTTGTCCCTTCTACATGTATTGAAGTGTTAGTGATCTCTTCCACTACCCTATAGTGCTTGCTCTATCATTAATCAATTTTCCTTATAAATGCCAGTCCATTGAAGACACTTTTCCTCTCCCTTGTTCTATTTATCTCTCTGTGTGTCATGCTGTTTGGAGTGTTAATAGTTTGAAAATCCTTGATACATACTAGGCAAGTATTTATGTTGCTCTTCAAAAGACTTTACCCATTGTTTGACATTTATTGTTCCTCTTAGGTTTGGAAAAGTAGTTTTTCTTGACTCCTAATAAGTCTATTTTAGGGATTTGTAGAATTTTATAAAGATATCATTTGGGAGCGGTGGCATCTTGTTGACACTGAGTTTGTTCTAAGAACATGTACCAACTTTCACCTTAATTTAATTCTGCTTTGACATTACCCAATGACATTTTTAAAATTAGGATTATTAAATATCCTTCATTAGCCTTATTTAGTCATAGTTGGTGTGGAGGAAAGCAGATGCAAGCAAGCCTTTAAATGTTCTTTCCTCATGTAATCACATGGAATGGGCTCAATTCCCCAAGCAACAAGTTGTGATATGATATATTGTCTGCTAGGGAAGCTCATTAGAGACCCAGTGCTCACAGTGCTTTTGTGGGGGCTGATCAAGTAGGCATCCTCTGCCTGGCATGTGAAAAAGTCCAGACTCTTAGAAGGAAAAAAGGAGTTCAATATATACTCTATTGATTCCATAAACCATTTAGGCATGCTAAGCCACTCTTTTTTTTTTTTTTTTCCCGAGATGGAGTCTCGCTCTGTCGCCCAGGCTGTAGTGCAGTGGCGCGATCTCGGCTCACTGCAAGCTCCGCCTCCCGGGTTCACGCCATTCTCCTGCCTCAGCCTCCTGAGTAGCTGGGACTACAGGTGCCTGACATCACACCCAGCTAATTTTTTGTATTTTTAGTAGAGACGGGGTTTCACTGTGTTAGCCAGGATGGTCTTGATCTCCTGACCTTGTGATCCGCCCGCCTCAGCCTCCCAAAGTGCTGGGATTACAACGTGAGCCACCGTACCCAGCCACACACTAAGCCACTCTTTATCACTTAGGTTGGTGGGGTCCCTCCCAAATTCTCACTTCCCAGATATAAGTGAAGGACAACAAATGTTTGGAGACCACAAAATCATATGTGAACTTTTTATGAATTGAATATATACCCTCAGGCATTTAAAGATAAGTAGTCTCAGGTTAACATTTTACTAATGTTAACAGTCTTCCGCACACTAGGTAGTAGGAATTTCTTTGAACAAGTGCCATAGAACCACTGTACAAGGAACAATTAGGGCTTACTTGATCAGCTCACTTTACTCCTTTGACCCACCAACAAGAAAGGTGTGAATGTTCTGTTACTTTACCAAATAGGTAAATTCTAGTATCAGAATTGCTATTTGGGAGTATTTTTTCTGTCCTTTGCATATGGACATCAGTAGGTTAATGATCTTTTTCAAAGGCCAAGATTTAGGGGAATTATGCCACTGAGGGATTCCTATGCTTTGGTGTCGGGATCTCATGCCACCACGTACCTCACGGGAGCCTAAAATGAGAGAAGTTGGGAGGATGGCCAGCCTCTAGAGTAGCTGTTTGGGAATCACTTCTTTCTGAAATTGGAGAAAGGGAATTTCATATCCTTTTAGAGGACAGCACTGCTGAACCCTTTGAATTTTGTAATCATGGGCAAATTCAGTATGAAACCATTGTGGACTTGGGTGAACTCCCTTGCAAATTGCAACTGTTAACCTGTTACTCAAAGTTGGTAAGTCTCAGGGTACACTGTTAGGTTTCTGAGGGAAAGAGCTGTTCTGGCATCTTATCATCTCCATCGTATGTGTGCTAACAATGGTCGCAGCCCTCAGGCTCATGAGTGTAGGGATTTTTTGAAGACTTAATTTTTTTTTTTTTTTTTTTGAGACGGAGTCTTGCTCTGTCGCCCAGGCTGGAGTGCAGTGGCGCGATCTCGGCTCACTGCAAGCTCCGCCTCCCAGGTTCACGCCATTCTCCTGCCTCAGCCTCCTGAGTAGCTGAGTCTACAGGCACCCGACACCACGCCTGGCTAATTTTTTTGTATTTTTAGTAGAGACAGGATTTCACCATGTTAGCCAGGATGGTCTTGATCTCCTGACCTCGTGATCTGCCCTCCTCAGCCTCCCAAAGTGCTGGGATTACAGGTGTGAGCCACCGCGCCTGGTGAAGATTTAATTTTTATGATCTAAATTGCCATGCCTTCTTCCTCCTGCCTGTGCTCTAACATCCCAGTAACCTCCTGCTTCCATCAAATGGGACAGGGAGGAAAAAGAAACACTGGGTCTGTGATAAATATTACACAAACAAGTTAAAATTAACATTTCACTAAAACAATATTTTCACTCAACCAGTTGGATCTGACTAATTCTAATGGTCTGCAGTACTTCAGTATAACATGGCCAGCAGGATGTTGTTGCAAGTTGCACAGGCCCTCTGGCTTTTCAGTGTAATCATGGGAATACAAGAAAAAATGTACAGTTCTTCAGTATATACTTATTAAAATCTCGTGGCTGGGCATGGTGGCTCACGCCTGTAATCCCAAGCACTTTGGGAGGCCGAGGTGGGGGGATCACGAGGTCAGGAGATCGAGACCATCCTGGCTAACACAGTGAAACCCCGTCTCTACTAAATATACAAAAAATTAGCCGGGCGTAGTGGTGGGCAACTGTAGTCCCAGCTACTCAGGAGGCTGAGGCAGGAGAATGGCATGAACCCGGGAGGTGGAGCTTGCAGTGAGCCAAGATCGTGCCACTGCACTCTAGCCTGGGAGACAGAACAAGACTCCATCTCAAAAAAAAAAAAAAAAATCTCGTACAGATTTGACCCTGTGTTTCATGGGATGCTGAGTGATACATAATAAGGCAGGAGATAAAAAGTATTTTTCTGTGTGGCACATATACACCATGGAATACTATGCAGCCATAAAAAATGATGAGTTCATGTCCTTTGTAGGGACATGGATGAAACTGGAAATCATAATTCTCAGTAAACTATCGCAAGGACAAAAAACCAAACACCACATATTCTCACTCATAGGTGGGAATTGAACAGTGAGAACACATGGACACAGGAAGGGGAACATCACACTCTGGGGACTGTTGTGGGGTGGGGGGAGGGGGGAGGGATAGCATTAGGAGATATACCTAATACTAAATGACGAGTTAATGGGTGTAGCACACCAGCATGGCACATGGATTCATATGTAACAAACCTGCACATTGTGCACATGTACCCTAAAACTTAAAGTATAATAATAATAATAATAATAATAATAATAATAATAATAAAAGTATTTTTCTTACAAGGAATTGTTGGTCTTAAACTGGAAATATTTGCCTCATTTGTATAGCATTTCTCCAAGATGCTGTGTATCCTGTCATTGGAGAGCATAAGACTTGAAGTGATCATAGTAAAAATGTAGAAATAATTTCCAAGTATTCATGGTGGTGTTAAATTTATGAAGAAGTAAGTGTGGAAAAATATTTGAGTTCTGATGACAAAGTTACAGGATAAATGGAGAAAAAGGAATTATATATGAACTTTTAATGAACTGAGTATATATCCCCAGTGCTGTCACTCTCACCCATCCTCCTCTATACATGTGGGATGTTTCAGGACTCAGTGGTCTTTGAGGATGTGGCTGTGAACTTCACCCAGGAGGAGTGGGCTTTGCTGGGTCCCTCTCAGAAGAAACTCTACAGAGATGTGATGCAAGAAACCTTTGTTAACTTGGCCTCTATAGGTAAGAATGAAATTATTCCCTCACTTAGTCAATTAGAGAACAAGTGTTTCTTGCTCATCAACAAGGTTCCAAGGTTTAGAATGTTGAAAGGGAATACTTTGGTAAATAAATCAGACAGGATAACAGCTCACCCTAGATTTAGAATCTAATAAATTTTCTGTAATTTCAAATAGGTTTAATGATTTTTCTGGGCCTGCATTTTAGGGGAAAACTGGGAGGAGAAGAACATTGAAGATCACAAAAATCAGGGGAGAAAGCTAAGGTGAGTTGTACTTACAAAAGGAAATACTGTCTTATGAGAGAATCTTAGCATGCCATTAAGTTTTAAAAATGAGCAATTGAAACAAATAAGCCCCATTTCATATTTATTTATTTTTTGAAAATTTTTGCCAAGAAAGTTTTCTTAAAAATGGTACAGATGTTCAGTATTTGAAAAATATTTCACCTGGAAACAATATTAAGAAAGTCTATATTATGAATTTTGGCCAGGCATGGTGGCTTACGCCTGTAATCCTAGCACTTTGGGAGGCCGAGGTGGGCAGATCACCTGAGGTGTGGAGGTTGAGGCCAGCCTGGCCAACATGGCAAAACCCTGCCTCTACTAAAAATGCAAAAATTAGCCAGGTGTGGTGGTGGGTACCTGTAATCCCAGCTACTCGTGAGGCTGAAGCAGGAGAACTGCTTGAACCCAGGAGATGGAGGTTGCAGGGAGCCAAGATTGTGCCACTGCACTGCAGCCTGGGCAACAGAGCAAGACTCTGTCTCAAAAAAAAAAAAAAGAAAGAAACTCTATATTATGAATTTTATTTTGATAATAGCTCTGGTCAAGTACTCTTCCTGAGCATTCATGACATACACTTCCCCTGAAAATGGCAAAAGTGTAATTCTGCTACCTACTAATGATTGTGAAATAATCAATAATTATAAAATTATTAATTTTAAAAAGCCACTAATTGTGTGCTTTTTTTTTTTTTTTTTTCTCACAGAAGTCATATGGTAGAGAGGCTCTGTGAAAGGAAAGAAGGTAGTCAGTTTGGAGAAACCATCAGTCAGACTCCAAATCCTAAACCAAACAAGAAAACTTTTACTAGAGTAAAGCCATATGAATGTAGTGTGTGTGGAAAGGACTATATGTGTCATTCATCTCTTAATAGGCACATGAGATCTCATACTGAACATAGATCATATGAGTATCACAAATACGGAGAGAAATCATATGAATGTAAGGAATGTGGGAAGAGATTCAGCTTTCGAAGTTCATTTCGAATACATGAAAGAACTCACACTGGAGAGAAACCCTATAAATGTAAACAGTGTGGTAAGGCTTTCAGTTGGCCCAGTTCCTTTCAAATACATGAAAGAACTCACACTGGAGAGAAACCTTATGAATGTAAGGAATGTGGGAAGGCCTTCATTTATCACACAACCTTTCGAGGACACATGAGAATGCACACAGGGGAGAAACCCTATAAATGTAAAGAATGCGGGAAAACGTTCAGTCATCCCAGTTCTTTTCGAAATCATGAAAGAACTCACTCTGGAGAGAAACCCTATGAATGTAAACAATGTGGAAAAGCTTTCAGATATTACCAAACTTTTCAAATACATGAAAGGACTCACACTGGGGAAAAACCCTATCAGTGTAAGCAATGTGGTAAAGCTCTTAGTTGTCCTACATCCTTTCGAAGTCATGAAAGGATTCACACTGGAGAAAAACCCTATAAATGTAAAAAATGTGGCAAAGCCTTCAGTTTTCCTAGTTCCTTTAGAAAACATGAAAGAATTCATACAGGAGAGAAACCCTATGATTGTAAGGAATGTGGGAAAGCATTCATTTCTCTTCCAAGCTATCGAAGACATATGATAATGCACACTGGAAATGGACCTTATAAATGCAAGGAATGTGGGAAAGCCTTTGATTGTCCTAGTTCTTTTCAAATCCATGAACGAACTCACACTGGAGAGAAACCCTATGAATGTAAACAGTGTGGTAAAGCCT
>NW_026652792.1:0-23610 GCF_009828535.3 Hylobates moloch
CTTTCTGTAGAAACTGCAAGTGGACATTCAGAGCGCTAAGGGGCCTATAGTAGAAAAAGAATATTTTCAAACAAAAAGTAAACAGAAACATTCTGTGAAACTACTTTCTCTTCTGTGCATTCAATTAACAGAGTTGAAGCTTACTTTCTATTCAGCAGTTCTGAAAAACTCTTTGTGTAGAAACTGCAAGGGGACATTCAGAACGCTATGTGGCCTATATTGGAAAAAGGAATATCTTCAAATAAAAACGACACAGAAGCATTCTGCGAAACTCCTTTCTGTTCTGTGCATTCAACTAACAAAGTTGAAGCTAACATTTGATTGAACAGTTCTGAAACACTCTTTCTGTAGAAACTGAAAGTGGACATTCTTAGTGCTAAGGGTATTATAGTGGAAAAAGGAATATCTTCAAACAAAAACTACACAGAATCATTCTGTGCAACTGCTTTCTGTTCTGTGCATTCAACTAAGACATTTGAAGCTTAGTTTTGATTGAGCAGTTCTGAAACACTCTTTCTGTAGAAACTGGAAGAGGATATTTTGAGCACTAGGGGGCCTTTAGTGGAAAAAGGAATATCTTCAAATAAAAACTACACAGAAGCATTCTGTGAATCTTCTTACTGTTCTGTGCATTCAACTAAGAGAGTTGAAGCTTACTTTTGATTGAGCAGTTCTGAAACACTCTTTCTGTAGAAACTGGAAGGGGACATGGGGAGCACTAAGGGGCCTAAGGGGGAAAAAAGAATTTCTTCAAATAAAAAGTACACAGAAGCATTCTGTGAAACTTCTTTCTGTTCTGTGCATTCAACTAACAGAGTTGAAGCTTACTTTTGATTGAGCAGTTCTGAAACACTGTGTCTGTATAAACTGCAAGGGGACATTCGGAGCACTAATGGGCCTAGAGTGGAAAAAGGAATATATTCAAAAAAAAACTACACAGAAGCATTCTGTGAAACTTCTTTCTGTTCTGTGCATTCAACTAACAGAGTTGAAGCTTATTTTTGATAGAGCAGTTCTGAAACACTCTATCTGTAGAAACTGCAAGTGGACATTCTGAGCGCAAAAGGTCTTATAGTGGAAAAAGGAATGTCTTCAAATAGAAACTATACAGAAGCATTCTTTGAAACTTCTTCCTCTTCAGTGCATTCAACTAACAGAGTTGAAGTTTACTTTTGATTGAGCAGTTCTGAAACACTCTTTCTGTAGAAACTTCAAGGGAACATTCGGATCGCTAAATGGCCTCTAGTGGAAAAAGGAATATCTTCAAATAAAAAGTGCACAGAAGCATTCTGTGAAACTTCTTTCTGTTCTGTGCATTCAACTAACAGAGTTGAAGCTAACTTTTGATTGAGCAGTTCTGAAACACTCTTTCTGTAGAAACTGGAAGGGGACATTCGGAGCACTAAGGGGCCTACAGTGGATAAAGGAATATCTTCAAATAAAAACTACACAGAAGCATTCTCTGAAACTACTTTCTGTTCTGTGCATGCAACTAACAGAGTTGAAGCTTAATTTTCATTGAGCAGTTCTGAAACACTGTTTCTGTAGAAACTGCAAGGGGACATTCGGAGCAATATGGGGCTTATAGTGGAAAAAGGAATATCTTCAAATAGAAACTACACAGAAGCATTCTGTGAAACTTCTTTCTGTTCTGTGCATTCAACTAACAGATTTGAATCTTACTTTTGATAGAGCAGTAATGAAACATTCTTTCTGTGAAAACTGCAAGGGGATATTCTGAGCGCTAAGGGGCCTACAGTTGAAAAAGGAATATCTTGAAATAAAAACTACACAGAAGCATTATGTGAAACTTCTTTCTGTTCTGTGCATTCAAATAATAGAGTTGAAGACACTTTTGATAGAGCAGTTGTGAAACACTCTTTCTGTAGAAACTGCAAGGGGACATTCCAAGCGATAAGGGGTCTATAGTGGAAAAAGGAATATCTTCAAATAAAAACTACCCAGAAGCATTCTGTGAAACTTCTTTCTGTTCTGAGCATTCAACTAACGCATTTGAAGTTTAGTTTTGATTGAGCAGTTCTGAAACACTCTTTCTGTAGAAACTGGAAGAGGATATTTTGAGCACTAGGGGGCCTTTAGTGGAAAAAGGAATATCTTCAAATAAAAACTACACAGAAGCATTCTGTGAAACTTCTTACTGTTTTGTGCATTCAACTAACAGAGTTGAAGCTTACTATTGATTGAGCAGTTCTGAAACACTGTTTCTGTAGAAACTGCAAGGGGACATTCGCAGCACTAAGGGGCCTACAGTGGAAAAAGGAATACCTTCAAAAAAAAACTACACAGAAGCAATCTGTGAAACTACTTTCTGTTCTGTGCATTGAACTAACAGACTTGAAGCTTACTTTTGATAGAGCAGTTCTGAAAATCTTTGTAGAAACTCTAAGTGGACATTTTGAGCCGTAAAGTGCTTATAGTGGAAAAAGCAATGTCTTCAAATGAAAGCTACACAGAAGCATTCTGTGAAAATTCTTTCTGTTCTGTGCATTCAAATAACAGACTTGAAGCTTAGTTTTGATAGAGCAGTTATGAAACACTCTTTCTGTAGAAACTGCAAGGGGACATTCGGAGCGCTAAGGGGCCTATAGTGGAAAAAGGAATAGCTTCAAATAAAAACTTCACAGAGGCCTTATGTGAAACTACATCCTGTTCTGTGCATTCAACTAACAGGGTTGAAGCTTACTTTTGATAGAGCAGTTCTGAAACTCTCTTTCTGTAGAAACTGCTAGTGGACAAACTGAGCGGTAAGGGGATTATAGTGGAAGAAGGAATATCTTGAAATAAAAACTACACAGCAGCATTCTGTGAAACTACTTTTTGTTCTGTGAATTCAACTAACAGAGTTGAAGCTTAGTTTTGATAGAGCAGTCATGAAACACTCTTTCTGTAGAAACTGCAATGGGACATTCGGATGGCTAAGGGGCCTATAGTGGAAAAAGGAATATCTTAAATAAAAACTACACAGAAGTATTTTGTGAAACTTCTTTCTGTTCTGTGCATTCAACTAACAGAGTTGAAGCTTACTTTTGATTGAGTAGTTCTGAAACACTCTTTCTGTTGAAACTGGAATGGGACATGCGGAGAACTAAGGGGCCTATAGTGGAAAAAGGAATATCTTCAAATAAAAACTACAGAGAAGCATTTTGTGAAACTTCCTTCTGTTCTGTGCATTCAACTAACGGAGTTGAAGCTTACTTTTGATTGAGCAGTTCTTAAACACTCTATCTGCAGATACTGCAAGTGGAAATTCTGAGCGCTAAAGGTCTTATAGTGGAAAAAGGAATGTCTTCAAATAGAAACTACACAGAAGCATTCTTTGAAACTTCTCCCTCTTCTGTGCATTTAACTAACAGAGTGGAAGTTCACTTTTGATTGAGCAGTTCTGAAACACTCTTTCTGTAGAAACTGCAAGGGAACATTCGCATCGCTAAATGGCCTCTAGTGGAAAAAGGAATAACTTCAAATAAAAACGGCACAGAAGCATTCTGTGAAACTTCTTTCTGTTCTGTGCATTCAACTAACAGAGTTGAATCTTACTTTTGATAGAGCAGTAATGAAACACTCTTTCTGTGAAAACTGCAAGGGGATATTCTCAGCGCTAAGGGGCCTATAGTTGAAAAAGGAATATCTTCAAGGAAAAACTACACAGAAGCATTCTGTGAAAATGCTTTCTGTTCCGTTCATTCAACTAAGAGAGTTGAAGCCTACTTTTGATATAGCAGTTGTGAAACACTCTTTCTGTAGAAACTGCAAGTAGACATTCTGAGCGCTAAGGGGCTTATAGTGGAAAAAGGAATATCTTCAAATAAAAACTACACAGAAGCATTTTGTGAAACTTCCTTCTGTTCTGTGCATTCAACTAACGGAGTTGAAGCTTACTTTTGATTGAGCAGTTTTGAAACACTGTTTCTGTAGAAACTGCATGGGGACATTCGGAGCACTAAGGGGCCTATAGTGGAAAAAGGAATATCTTCAAATAAAAACTACACAGAAGCATTCTGTGAAACTTCGTTCTGTTCTGTGCATTCAACTAAGAGAGTTGAGTCATACTTTTGATAGAGCAGTTCTGAAACACTCTTTCTGTGGAAACTGCAAGTAGACATTCTGAGCGATAGGGGGCATATAGTGGAAAAAGGAATATCTTCACGTAAAAACTACACAGAAGCATTTTGTGAAACTTCTTTCTGTTCTGTGCATTCAACTAACGGAGTTGAAGCTTACTTTTGATTGAGCAGTTCTGAAACACTGTTTCTGTAGAAACCGCAAGTGGACATTCGGAACGCTAAGTGGCCTATATTGGAAAAAGGAATATCTTCAAATAAAAACAACACAGAAGCATTCTGTGAAACTTCTTTCTGTTCTGTGCATTCAGCTAACAGAGTTGAAGCTTACTTTTGATAACGCAGTTCTGAAACACTCTTTCTGTAGAAACTGCAAGTGGACATTCTGAGCGCTAAGGGTATTATAGTGGAAAAAGGAATAACTTCAAACAAAAACTACACAGAAGAATTCTGTGCAACTCCTTTCTGTTCTGTGCATTCAACTAACAGAGTTGAAGCTTACTTTTGATTGAGCAGTTCTGAAACACTCTTTCTGTAGAAACTGGAAGAGGATATTTTGAGCACTAGGTGGCCTTTAGTGGAAAAAGGAATATCTTCAAATAAAAACTGCACAGAAGGATTCTGTGAAACTTCTTACTGTTCTGTGCATTCAACTAACACAGTTGAAGCTTACTTTTGATTGAGCAGTTCTGAAACACTGTTTCTGTAAAAACTGCAAGGGGACATTCGCAGCACTAAGGGGCCTACAGTGGAAAAAGGAATACCTTCAAAAAAAAACTACACAGAAGCAATCTGTGAAAGTACTTTCTGTTCTGTGTATTGAACTAACTGACTTGAAGCTTACTTTTGATAGGGCAGTTCTGAAAATCTCTGTAGAAACTGCAAGTGGACATTCTGAGCGGTAAAATGCTTATAGTGGAAAAAGGAATGTCTTCAAATAAAAACTACACAGAAGCATTCTGTGGAACTTCTTTCTGTTCTGTGCATGCAACTAACAGACTTGAAGCTTAGTTTTGATAGAGCAGCTCTGACACACTCTATCTGTAGAAATTGCAGGTGGACATTCTGAGCGCTAATATTCTTATAATGGAAAAAAGATTATCTTCACATAAAAACTACACAGAAGCATTCTGTGAAACTTCTTTCTGTTTTGTGCATTCAACTAACATAGTTGAAGCTTACTTTTCATTTAGCTGTTCTGAAACACTCCTTCTGTAGAAACTGCAAGGGGACATTCGGAGGGTTAATTGGCCTATAGTGGAAAAAGGAATGTCTTCAAATAAATACTGCGCAGATGTATTCTCTGAAACTAGTTTCTGTTCTGTGCATTCAACTAACAGAGTTGAAGCTTACTTTTGATAGAGCAGTTATGAAACACTCTTTCTGTAGAAACTGTAAGTGGACACTCTGAGCGGTAAGGGCCTTATTGTGGAAAAAGGAATATCTTCAAATAAAAACTACACAGAAGCATTCTGTGAAACTTCTTTCTGTTCTGTGCATTCAACTAACAGTGTTGAAGCTTACTTTTGATTGAGCAGTTCTGAAACACTGTTTCTGTTGGAACTGCTAGTGGATATTCTGACCGCTAAGGGGCTTATAGTGGAAAAAGGAATATCTTCAAATAAAAACTACGCAGAAGCATTCTGTGAAACTTCTTTCTGTTCTGTGCATTCAACTAAGAGAGTTGAAGATTACGTTTGATAGAGCAGTTATGAAACACTCTTTCTGTAGAAACTGCAAGGGGACATTCTGAGCGCTAAGGGGCCTACAGTGGAAAAAGCAATATCTTCAAATAAAAACTACTCAGAAGCATTCTGTGAAACGTCCTTCTGTTCTGTGCATTCAACTAACAGAGTTGAAGCTTACTTTTGATTCAGCAGTTCTGAAACACTCTTTCTGTAGAAAGTGCAAGTAGACTTTCAGAGCGCCAGGGGGCTTATGGTGGAAAAAGGAATATCTTAAAATAAAAACTACACAGAGGCATTCTGTGAAACTTCTTTCTGTTCCGTGCATTCAACTAACAGAGTTGAAGCTTACTTTTGATTGAGTAGTTCTGAAACACTCTTTCTGTAGAAACTGCAATGGGATATTCAGTGCACTAAGTGACTTATAGTGGAAAAAGGAATATCTTGAAATAAAAACTGCATAGAAGCATTCTGTGAAACTTCTTTCTGTTCTGTTCATTCAATTAACACAGTTGAAGCTTACTTTTGATAGAGCTGTTATGAAACACTCTTTCTGTAGAAACTGCTTTGGGACATTCGGAGCACTAATGGGCCTATAGTGGAAAATGTAATATATTCAAATAAAAACTAGACAGAAGCATTCTGTGAAACATCTTTCTGTTCTGTGCATTGAACTAACAGAGTTGAAGCTTACTTTTGATTGAGTAGTTCTGAAACACTCTTTCTGTAGAAACTGCAAGCGGACAATCTGAGCGCTAAGGAGGTTACAGTGGAAAAAGGAATATCTTCAAATAAAAACTACACAGAAGCATTCTGTGCAACTACTTTGTGTTCTGTGAATTCAACTAACAGAGTTGAAGCTTAGTTTTGATAGAGCAGTTATGAAACACTCTTTCTGTAGAAACTGCTTTGGGACATTCGGAGCGCTAATGGGCCTATAGTGGAAAAAGTAATATATGCAAATAAAAACTAGACAGAAGCATTCTGTGAAACTTCTTTCTGTTCTGTGCATTCAACTAACAGAGATGAAGCTTACTTTTGATAGAGCAGTTGTGAAACACTCTTTCTGTAGAAACTGCAAGGGGATATTCGGAGCGCTAATGGGCCTATAGCGGAAAAAGGAATGTCTTCAAATAAAAACTACACAGAAGCATTCTGTGAAACTTCTCTCTGTTGTGTGCATTCAACTAACAGAGTTGAAGCTTATTTTTCATAGAACAGTTATGCAACACTCTTTCTGTAGAAAATGGATGCGGACATTATGAGCGCTAAGGGGCCTGTCGTAGAAAAAGTAATATCTTCAGATAAAAACTACACAGAAGCATTCTGTGAAACTTCTTCCTGTTCTGTGCATTCAACTAACGGAGTTGAAGATTACGTTTGATAGAGCAGTTTTGAAACACTCTTTCTGCAGAAACTGCAAGGGGACATTCGGAGCGCTAAGGGGCCTATAGTGGAAAAAGGAATATCTTCAAATAAAAACTACACGGAAGCATTCTGTGAAACTTCTTGCTGTTCTGTGCATTCAACTAACAGAGTTGAAGATTACGTTTGATAGAGCAGTTATGAAACACTCTGTAGAAACTGCAAGGCGACATTCTGAGCACTAAGTGGCCTACAGTGGAAAAAGGAATATCTTAAAATAAAAACTACTCAGAAGCATTCTGTGAAACTTCCTTCTGTACTGTGCATTCAACTAACCGAGTTGAAGCTTACTTTTGATTGAGCAGTTCTGAAACACTCTTTCTGTAGAAACTGTAAGTGGACATCTGAGCGCTAAAGGGCCTACAGTGGAAAAAGGAATATCTTCAAATAAAAACTACACAGAGGCATTCTGTGAAACTTCTTTCTGTTCTGTGCATTCAACTAACAGAGTTGAAGCTTACTTTTGATGGAGTAGTTCTGAAACGCTCTTTCTGTAGAAACTGCAAGGGGATATTCGGAGCGCTCAGTGGCTAATAGTGGAAAAAGGAATATCTTCAAATAAAAACTGCACAGAAGCATTCTGTGAAACATATTCCTGTTCTGTGCAATCAACTAACAGAGTGGCAGATTACTTTTGATAGAGCAGTTATGAAACACTCTTTCTGTAGAAACTGCAAGGGGACATTCGGAGCGCTAAGGGGCCTATAGTGGAAAATGGAATATCTTCAAATAAAAACTACACAGCAGCATTCTGTGAAACTTCTTTCTGTTCTGTGAATTCAGTTAACAGAGTTGAAGCTTACTTTTTATAGGGCAGTTCTGACACACTCTATCTGTAGATATTGCAGGTGGACATTCTTAGTGCTAATATTCTTATAATGGAAATAGAGTATCATCACATAAAAACTACACAGAAGCATTTTGTGAAACTTCTTTCTGTTTTGTGTATTCAACTAACAGATTTGAAGCTTACTTTTGATTGAGCTGTTCTGAAACACTCTTTCTGTAGAAACTGCATGGGGACATTCTGAGGGCTAAGTGGCCTATAGTGGAAAAAGGAATATCTTCAAATAAAAACTGCGCGGATGCATTCTGTGAAACTAGTTTCCATTCTGTGCATTCAACTACCAGATTTGAAGCTTACTTTTGATAGAGCAGTTATGAAACAGTCTTTCTGTAGAAACTGCAAGGGGACATTCTGAGCGCTAAGGGGCCTATAGTGGAAAAAGGAATATCTTCAAATAAAAACTACTCAGAAGCATTCCGTGAAACTTGTTTCTGTTCTGTGCATTCAACTAACAGGGTTGAAGCTTCCTTTCGATAGAGTAGTTATGAAACACTCTTTCTGGAGAAACTGCAAGCGGACATTCGGAGCGCTAAGGTGTCTATAGTGGAAAAAGGAATATCTTCAAATAAAAACTACACAGTAGCATTCTGTGCAACTTCTTTCTGTTCTGTGCATTCAACTAACACAGTTGAAGATTACGTTTGATAGAGCAGTTATGAAACATTCTTTCTGTAGAAACTGCAAGGTGACATTCTGAGCGCTAAGGGGCCTACAGAGGAAAAACGAATATCTTCAAATAAAAACTACTCAAAAGCATTCTGTGAAACTTCTTTCTGTTCTGTACATTCAAATAACAGAGTTGAAGCTTACTTTTGATTGAGCAGTTCTGAAACACTCCTTCTGTAGAAACTGCAAGTGGATATTCTGACCGCTAAGGGCCTTAGAGTGGAAAAAGGAATATCTTCAAATAAAACTACACAGAAGCATTCTGTGAAACTTCTTTCTGTTGTTTGCATTCAACTAACAGAGTTGAAGCTTTCTTTTGATAGAGCAGTTATGAAACACTCTTTCTGTAGAAACTGCAAGGGGACATTCTGAGCTCTAAGGGGCCAACTGTGGAAAAAGTAATATCTTCAAATAAAAACTACACAGAAGCATTCTGTGAAACTTTTTTCTGTTCTGTGCATTCAACTAAGAGAGTTGAAGCTTACTTTTGATAGAGGAGTTAGGAAACACTCTTTCTGTAGAAACTGCAAGGGGACATTCTGAGCGCTAATGGGCCTACAGTGTAAAAATCAATATCTTCAAATAAAAACTACACAGAAGCATTCTGTGAAACTTCTTTCTGTTCTGTACATTCAACTAACAGAGTTGAAGCTTACTTTTTATAGAGCAGTTATGAAACACTCTTTCTGTAGAAACTGCAAGGGGACATTCTGAGCGCTAATGGCTTACAGTGGAAAAAGGTATATCTTCAAATAAAAACCACACAGAAGCATTCTGTGAAACTTCTTTCTGTTCTGTGCATTCAACTAACAGAGTTGAAGCTTAGTTTTGATAGAGAAGTTGTGAAACACTCTTTCTGTAGAAACTGGAAAGGGACATTGGCAGCGCTAAAAGGCCTGTAGTGGAAAAAGAAATATCTTCAAATAAAAACTGCACAGAATCATTCTGTGAAACTTCTTTCTGTTGTGTGCATTCAAATAACAGAGTTGAAACTCAGTTTGGATAAAGCAGTTATGAAACACTATTTCTGTAGAAACTGCAAGGGGACATTCCGAGCGCTAAGGGGCCTGTTGTGGAAAAAGGATTATCTTCAAATAAAAATTACACAGAAGCATTCTGTGAAACTTCTTTCTGTTCTGTGCATTCAACTAACAGAGTTGAAACCTACTTTCGATTGAGCAGTTCTGAAACATTCTGTCTGTAGAAACTGCAAGGGGACATTCGAAGCGCTAAAGGGCGTATAGTGGAAAAAGGCATATCTTCAAATAAAAACTTCAGAGAAGCATTCTGTGACACTCCTCTCTCTTCTGTGCATTCAACATACAGAGTTGAAGCTTACTTTTGATAGAGTAGTTCTGAAACACTCTTTCTGTAGAAACTGCAAGTGGACATTCTGAGCGCTAAGGGGCTTATAGTGGAAAAAGGAATATCTTCAAATAAAAACTACACAGAAGCATTCTGTGACACTTGTTTGTCTTCTGTGCATTCAACTTACAGAGTTGAAGCTTACTTTTGATAGAGTAGTTCTGAAACACTCTTTCTGTAGAAACTGCAAGTGGACATTCTGAGCGCTAAGGGGCTTATAGTGGAAAAAGGAATATCTTCAAATAAAAACTACACAGAAGCATTCTGTGAAACTTCTTTCTGTTCTGTGCATTCAACTAACAGAGTTGAAGCTTACTTTTGATAGAGCAGTTATGAAACACTCTTTCTGTAGAAACTGCAAGGCGACATTCGGAGCG
This sequence comes from Hylobates moloch, assembly GCF_009828535.3. Taxonomy (NCBI): domain Eukaryota; kingdom Metazoa; phylum Chordata; class Mammalia; order Primates; family Hylobatidae; genus Hylobates; species Hylobates moloch. Next base: position 10,448 of record NW_026652792.1, read on the forward strand.
CTAAGTGACCTATAGTGGAAAAAGGAATATCTTCAAATAACAACTGCAGAGAAGCTTTCTGTGAAACTTGTTTCTGTTCTGTGCATTCAACTAACAGAATTGAACCTTCTTTTCATTGAGCACTTCTGAAACACTCTTTCTATAGAAACTGCAAAGGGACATTTGGTGCGCTAAGGGGCCTGTAGTGGAAAAAGAATATCTTCAAATAAAAACTACACAGAAGCATTCTGTGAAACTACACAGAAACATTCTGTGAAACTTCTTTCTGTTCTGTGCATTCAAATAACAGAATTGAAGCTTACTCTTGAGAGAGCAGTTCTGAAAACCTCTTTCTGTACAAACTGCAAGGGGACATTCTGAGCGCTAAAGGGCTTATAGTGGAAAAAGGAATATCTTCATATAAAAACCACACAGAAGCATTCTGGGAAACTTCTTTCTGTTCTGTGCATTCAACTAACAGAGGTGAAGCTAACTTTTGATTGATCAGTTCTGAAACACTGTTTCTCTAGAAACTACAAGGGGATATTCGGAGCACTAAGGGGCCTACAGTGGAAAAAGGAATATCTTCAAATAAAAACTGCACAGAAGCATTCTGTGAAACTCCTTTCTGTTCTGTGCATTCAACTAACAGAGTTGAAGCTTACCTTTGATAGAGCAATTATGAAACAATCTTTCTGTAGAAACTGCAAGGGGACATTCGGAGCGCTAAGAGGCCTATAGTGGAAAAAGGATTATCTTCAAATAAAAACTGCACAGAAGCATTCTGTGAAACTTCATTCTGTTCTGTGCATTTAACTAACAGATTTGAAGCTTGATTTTGCTTGAGCAGTTCTGAAGCACTCTTTCTGTGGAAACTGCAAGGGGATATTCGGAGTGCCAAGGGGCCTATATTGGAAAAAGGAATATATTCAAATAAAAACTGCACAAAAGCATTCTGTGAAACTTCTTTTTGTTCTGTGCTTTCAACTACCTGTGTTGAAGCTTACTTTTGATTGAGCACTTCTGAAACACTGTTTCTGTAGAAACTGCATGGGGACATTCGGAGCACTAAGGAGCCTATATTTGGAAAAGGAATATCTTCAAATAAAAAATACACATAAGAATTCTGTGAAAATTCTTTGTGTTATGTGTATTCAACTAACAGAGGTGAAACTTACTTTTGATTCAGCAGTTCTGAAACTCTCTTCCTGTAGAAACTGCAAATGGACATTCGGAGCGCTAAGGGGCATATAGTGGAAAAAGGAATATCTTCAAATACAAACTACACAGAAGCATTCTGTGAAACTTCTTCCTGTTTTGTGCATTGAACTAACACATTTGAAGCTTACTTTTGATTAAGCAGTTATGAAACACTCTTTCTGTAGAAACTGCAAGGGACATTCCTAGCGCTAAAGTGCCTGTAGTGGAAAAAGGAATATCATCAAATAAAAACTACACAGAAGCATTCTGTGAAACTTCTTTCTGTTCTGTGCATTCAACTGAGAGAGTTGAAGCTTACTTTCGATTGAGCAGTTCCTAAACACTCTTTCTGTAGAAACTCCAAGTGGACATTCCGGGCACTAAGGGGCCTCTAGTGGAAAAAGGAATGTCTTCAAATAAAAACTGCACAGAAGCATTCTGCGAAATTTCTTTCTGATCTGTGCATTCAACTAACAGATTTGAAGCTTACATTTGATTAAGCAGTTTTGAAACACTCTTTCGGTAGAAATTTCAAGTGGACATTCGGAGCGCTAAGGGGCCAATAGTGAAAAAAGGAATATCTACAAATAAAGACTACACAGAAGCATTCTGTGAAACTAATTACTGTTCTGTGCATGCACCTAATGGAATTGAACCTTACTTTTGATTGAGCAGTTCTGAAACCCTCTTTCTGTTGAAACTGCAAGTGGATATTCAGAGACCTAAGGGGCCTATAGTGGATAAGGATTATCTTGAAATAAAAACTACACAGAAGCATTGTGTGAAACTTCTTTCTGTTCTGTGCATTCAACTAACAGAGTTGAATCTTACTTTTGGTTGGGCAGTTCAGAAACACTCTTTCTGTAGAAACTGCAATGGGCCATTCAGAGTGCTAAGGGGCCTATAGTAGAAAAAGGAATATCTTCAAATAAAAACTACACAGAAGCATTCTGCGAAACTTCATTCTATTCTGTCCATTCAACTAACGGAGTTGAACATTAGTTTTGATTGAGCAGTTCTGAAACACTCTTTCTGTAGAAACTACAAGTGGACATTCCGAGCGCTAAGGGGCCCATAGTGGAAAAAGGAATAACTTCAAATAAAAACTACACAGAAGCATTCTGTGAAACTTCTTTCTGAACTGTGCATTCAACTAACAGAGTTGAAGCTTTCTTTTGATTAAGCAGTTCTGGAACACTCTTTCTGTAGAAACTTCGGGTGGACATTCTGAGTGCTAAGGGGCCTATAGTGGAAAATGGAATATCTTCAAATAAAATCTACAAAGAAGCAGTCTGTGAAACTTCTTTCTGTTCTCTGCATTCAACTGACGGAGTTGAAGCTTACTTTTGATTGAGCAGTTCTGTGACACATTTTCTGTAGGAACTGAAAGGGAACATTTGGAGCGCTAAGGGGCCTGTAGTGGAAAAAGGAAAATCTTCACATAAACACTACACGGAAGCATTCTTTGAAACTTCATTTGTTCTGTGCATTCAACTAAAACATCTGAAGCCTATTCTGAAGCACTCTTTTTGTAGAACCTGCAAGGGTATATTCCGAGCGCTAAGGGCCTATAGTGGAAAAAGGAATATCTTTAAATTGAAACTACACAGAAGCATTCCGTGAAACTAATTTCTATTCTGCGCATTCAACTAACGGAGTTGAAACTTACTTTTGATTTAGCAGTTCTGAAACACTCTTTCTGGAGAAACAGCAAGTGGACATTCGGAGTGCTAAGGGGCCAGTAGTGGAAAATGGAATATCTTCAAATAAAATCTACACAGAAGCAGTCTGTGAAACTTCTTTCTGTTCTCTGCATTCAACTCCGTTAGTTGAATGCAGAGGCAAATGGACATTCGGAGGCTAACGGGCCTCTAGTGGAAAAAGAATAACTTCAAATAAAAATACACAGAATGTTTCTGTGAAAGTACTTTCTGTTCTTGAATCTTACTTTTGGTTGAGCAGTTCAGAAACACTCTTTCTGTAGAAACTGCAATGGTACATTCAGAATGCTAAGGGGCCTATAGTAGAAAAAGGAATATCTTCAAATAAAAACTACACAGAAGCATTCTGCGAAACTTCATTCTATTCTGTGCATTCAACTAACGGAGTTGAACCTTACTTTTGATTGAGGAGTTCTGAAACACTCTTTCTGTAGAAACTACAAGTGGACATTCGGAGCGCTGAGGGGCCCATAGTGGAAAAAGGAATAACTTCAAATGAAAACTACACAGAAGCATTCTGCGAAACTTCTTCCAGCTCTGTGAATTCAACTAACAGAGTTGAAGCTTACTTTTGATTAAGCAGTTCTGAAACACTCTTTCTGTAGAAACTTCAGGTGGACATTCGGAGTGCTAAGGGGCCAGTAGTGGAAAATGGAATATCTTCAAATAAAATCTACACAGAAGCAATCTGTGAAACTTCTTTCTGTTCTCTGCATTCAACTAACGTAGTTGAAGTTTACTTTTGTTTGAGCAGTTCTGAGACACACTTTCTGTATGAACTGAAAGGGAACATTCGGAGCGCTAAGGGGCCTGTAGTGGAAAAAGGTATAACTTCAAATAAAAACTACACAGAAGCATTCTGTGAAACTTCTTTCTGTTCTGTGCATTCAACTAACAGAGTTGAATCTTTCTTTTGATTGAGCAGTTCAGAAACACTCTTTCTGTAGAAACTGCAAGTGGATATTCGGAGCGCTAAGGTGCCTATAGTGGAAAAAGGAATATCTTAAAATAGAAAGTACACAGAAGCATTCAGTGAAACTTCTTTCTGTTCTTTGCATTCAACTAACGCAGTTGAAGCTTACTTTTGATTGAGCAGTTCTGAAACACTCTTTCTGTAGAAACTACAAGTGGACATTAGGAGCACTAAGGGGCCTATAGTGAAAAAAGAAATAGCTTCAAATAAAAACTACACGGAAGCATTCTCTGAAACTAATTTCTGTTCTTTGCATTCAACTAACGGAGTTGAACCTTAATTTTGATTGAGCAGTTCTGAAACACTCTTTCTGTAGAAACTGCTAGGGGACATTCGGAGCGCTCAGGGGCCTATAGTGGAAAAAAAAATATCTTCAAATAAAAACTACACAGAAGCATTCTGTGAAACTTCTTTCTGTTTTGTGCATCCAGCTAACAGAGATGAAGCTCACAATTGGTTGAGCAGCTCTGAAACACTCTTTCTGTAGAAACTGCAAGTGGACATTCAGAGCGCTAAGGGGCCTATAGTAGAAAAAGAATATTTTCAAACAAAAAGTAAACAGAAACATTCTGTGAAACTACTTTCTCTTTTGTGCATTCAATTAACAGAGTTGAAGTTTACTTTCTATTGAGCAGTTCTGAAAAACTCTTTCTGTAGAAGCTGCAAGGGGACATTCGGAGCGCTATGTGGCCTATATTGGAAAAAGGAATATCTTCAAATAAAAACTACACAGAAGCATTCTGCGAAACTTCTTTCTGTTCTGTGCATTCAACTAACAAAGGTGAAGCTAATATTTGATTGAGCAGTTCTCTGACACTCTTTATGTAGAAACTGCAATTGGACGTTCAGATCGCTAAGGGCCCTATAGTGGAAAAAAGGAATATATTCAAATAAGAACTAAACAGAAGCATTCTGTGAAACTTCTTTCTGTTCTGTGCATTCAACTAACAGAGTTGAAGCTTACTTTTGATTGAGGAGTTCTGAAACACCCTTTCTGTAGAAAGTGCAAGGGGACATTCCGAGCGCTTAGGGGCCTACAGTGGAAAATGGAACACCTTCAAATAAAAACTACAAAGAAGCATTCTGTGTAACTAATTTCTGTTCTGTCCATTCATCTAACAGGGTGAAAACTTACTTTTGATTGAGCATTTCAGAAACACTCGTTCTGTGGAAGCTGGATGTGGACAATCGGAGCGCTTAGGGGCCTGCATTGGAAAAAGGAATATTTTCAAATAAAAACTACACAGAAGCATTCTGTTAAACTTCTTTCTGTTCTGTTAATTCAACTAACAGAGTTGAAACTTACTTTTGATTAAGCAGTTCTGAAAAACTCTTTCTGTAGAAACTTCAGGTGGACATTCGGAGTGCTAAGGGGTCTATTGTGGAAAATGGAATATCTTCAAATAAAATCTGCACAGAAGCAGTCTGTGCAACTTCTTTCTCTTCTCTGCATTCAACTAATGGTGTTGAAGCTTACTTTTGATTGAGCAGTTCTGAGACACTTTCTGTAGAACCTGCAAGGGAACATTCGGAGCGCTAAGGGGCCTGTAGTGGAAAAAAGAATATCATCAAATAAACACAACATAGAAGCGTTCTGTGAAACTTCTTTTTGTTCTGTGCTTTCAACTAAAAGGTCTGAAGCGTACTTTTAATTGAGCAGTTCTGAACCACTCTTTTTGTAGAACCTGCAAGGGGATACTCAGAGCGCTAAGGGGCCAAGAGTGGAAAAAAAATTAACTTCAAATAAAAACTACACAGAAGCATTCTGGAAAACCAATTTCTATTCTATGCATTCAACTGATGGAGTTGAACCTTACTTTTGATTTAGCAGTTCTGAAACACTCTTTCTGTAGAAACTGCAAGTGGACATTTGGAGAGCTAAGGGGCCTATAGTGGAAAAAGGAATATCTTCAAATAAAAACTACACAGAAGAATTCTTTGAAACTTCTTTCTGTTCTGTGCATTCAACTAACAGATTTGAAACTTACTTTTGATTGAACAGTTCTGAAACACAATTTCTGGAGAAACTGCAATGGGACTTTCGGAGCGTTATGGAGCCTATAGTGGAAGAAGTAATATCTTCACATTAAAACTACACAGAAGCATTCTGTGAAACTTCTTTTTGTTCTGTGCATTCACCTAACAGAATAGAAGCTTAAATTTGATTGAGCAGTTGTGAAACACTCTATCTGTAGAAACTGCAAGGGGACAGTCGGAGCGCTACGGGGCCTGTAGTGGAAAAAGAAATACCGTCATATAAAAACTACACAGAAGCATTCTGTGAAACTTCTTGCTGTTCTGTGAATTCAAACAAGAGAATTGAAGCTTACTTTTGATTGAGCAGTTCTGAAACACTCTTTCTGTAGAAACTGCAAGTGGACATTCGGAGCGCTAAGGGGCCTATAGTGGAAAAAGGAGTATCTTCAAATAAAAACTACACAAAAGCATTCTGTGAAACTTTTTTCTCTTCTGTGCATTTAACTAACTGAGTTGAAACTTACTTTTGACTGAGGAGTTCTGAAACTCACTTTCTGTAGAAACTGCAAGGGGACATTCGCAGCGCTATGGGGCCTATAGTAAAAAAAGAAATATCTTCATATAAAAACTACACAAAAGCATTCTGTGAAACTTCTTTCTGTTCTGTGAATTCAACTAAGAGAGTTGAAGGTTACTTTTGATTGAGCAGTTCTTAAACACTCTTTCTGTAGAAACTGCAAGTGGACATTTGCAGCGCTGTGCGGCCTATAGTGGAAAAAGAAATATCTTCATATAAAAACTACACAGAAGCATTCTGTGAACCTTTTTTGTGTTCTGCGAATTCAACTAAGAGAGTTGAAGAGGCTTTTGATTGAGCACTTCTGAAACACTCTTTCTGTAGAAACTGCAATCGGACATTCGCAGCGCTATGGGGCCTATAGTGGAAAATGAAATATCTTCATATAAAACCTACACAGAAGCATTCTGTGAAACTTCTTTCTGTTCTGTGCATTCAAATAACAGAGTTGAACCTTACATTTGGTCGAGAAGTTCTGAAACACTCTTTCTGTAGAAACTGCAAGTGGACATTGGGAGCGCAAATCAGGTTATAGTGGAAAAAGGAATAACCTAATAACTTTAAATAAAAACTAAACAGAAGCATTCTGTGAAACTTCTTTCTGTTCTGTGCATTCAACTAACAGAGTGGAAGTTTACTTTTGATTGAGCAGCTCTGAAACACTCTTTCTGTAGATACTGCAAGTGGACATCCATAGCTCTAATGGGCATATAGTGCAAAAAGGAATATATTCAAATTAAAACTACACAGAAGCATTCTGTGAAACTTCTTTCTCTTCTGTGCATTCAACTAAGAGAGTTGAAGCTTCGTTTTCATTGAGCAGTTCTGAAACACTCTTTCTGTAGAAACTGCAAGTGGACATTCGGAGCATTATGGGGCCTATAGGGGAAAAAGGAATATCTTCAAGTTAAAACTACAAAGAAGCATTCCGTGAAACTAATTTATGTTCTGTGCATTCAACCAACAGTGTTGAAGCTTATTTTTGATTGAGCAGTTCTGAAACTGTCTTTCTGTAGTAACTGCAAGTGGACATTCTGAGCGCTAAGGGGCCTATAGTGGAAAAAGGAATACCTTCAAATAAAAACTAAACAGAAGCATTCTCTGTAACTAATTTCTGTTCTGTCCATTCAATTAACGGGGTTGAAACTTACTTTTGATTGAGCAGTTCAGAAACACTCTTTCTGTAGAAAGTGCATGTGGACATTCGGAGTGCTAAGGGGACTATAGTAGAAAAAGGAATATCTTCAAATAAAAACTACACAGAAGCATTCTGTCAAACTTCTTTCTCTTCTGTGCATTCGACTAACAGATTTGAAGCACACTTTTTATTGAGCAGTTCTGAAACACCCTCTCTGTAGAAACTTAAAGTGGATATTCAGAGCGCCAAGGTGGCCTATAGTGGAAAAAGGAATATCTTCAAATAAAAACTACACAGAAGTTTCTGTGAAAGTTCTTTCTTTTCTTTGCATTCAACTAACAGAATTGAAGCTTACTTTTGATTGAGCAGTTCTGAAACACTCTTTCTGTAGACACTGCAAGTGGACATTCACAGCGCTAATGGGCCTATAGTGGAAAAAGAAATATCTTCAAATAAAAACTACAAAGAAACATTCCGTGAAACTAATTTCTGTTCTGTGCCTTCAAGTAACAAAGTTGAAACTTACTTTTGATTGAGCAGTTCTGAAACACTCTTTCTATAGAAACTGCAAGTGGACATTCGGAGCGGTAAGAGGCCTGAAGTGGAAAAGGAAATATTTGAAATAAAAACTACGCAGAAGCATTCTGTGAAACTTCTTTCTGTTCTGTGCATTCAACTCACATACTTGAACCTTACTTTTGATTGAGCAGTTCTGAAACACTCTTTCTGTAGAAAATGGAAGGGGACATTCGGAAAGCTAAGGGGCCTATAGTGGAAAAAGGAATATCTTCAAGTAAAAATTACACCGAAGCATTTTGTGAAACTTCTTTCTGTTCCGTGCATTCAACTAACAGAGTTGAAGCTTACTTTTGATTGAGAAGTTCTGAAACTTTCTGTAGAAACTGCAAGTGGACATTCGGAGATCTAAGGGGCCTATAGTGGAAAAAGGAATATCTTCAAATAAAAACTACACAGAAGCATTCTGTGCAACTAATTTCTGTTCTGTGGATTCAACTAACAGAGTTGAACCTTAAATTTTGTTGAGCAGTTCTGAAACAAGCTTTCTGTAGAAACTGCAATTGAACACTCCGAGCGCTAGGGGGCCCATAGTGGAAAAAGGAATATCTTCAATTAAAAACTACACAGAAGAATTCTGTGAAACTTCTTTCTGTTCTGGGCATTCAAGTAACGGAGATAGACCTTAGTTTTGATTGAGAAGTTCTAAAACACTCTTTCTGTAGAAACTGCAAGTGGACATTCAGAGCGCTAAGGGCCCTATAGTGGAAAAAGGAATAACTTCAAATAAAAACTACACAGAAGCATTCTGTGAAAATTCTTTCTGTTCTGTGCATTCAACTAACAGAATTGAAGCTTACTTTTGATTGGGCAGTTCTGAAACACTCTTTCTGTAGAAACTGCAAGTGGACATTCGGAGAGCTAAGGGGCCTATAGTGGAAAAAGCAGTATCTTCAAATACAAACTACACAAAAGCGTTCTGTGAAACTTTTTTCTGTTCTGTGCATTTAACTAACAGAGTTGAAACTTACTTTTGACTGAGGAGCTCTGAAACTTACTTTTTGTAGAAACTGCAAGGGGACATGCCCAGCGCTATGGGGCCTATAGTGGAAAAAGAAATATCTTCATATAAAAACTACAGAAAATCATTCTGTGAAACTTCTTTCTGTTCTGTGAATTCAACGAAGAGAGTTGAAGGTTACTTTTGATTGAGCAGTTCTGAAACACTCTTTCTGTAGAAACTGCAAGGGGACATTTGCAGCACTGTTGAGCATATAGTGGAAAAAGAAATATCTTCATATAAAAACTACACAGAAGCATTCTGTGAAACTTTTTTCTGTTCTGTGAATTCAACTAAGAGAGTTGAAGCTTGCTTTTGATTGAGCACTTCTGAAACACTCTTTCTGTAGAAACTGCAAGCGGACATTCGCAGCGCTATGGGGCCTATAGTGGAAAATGAAATATCTTCATATAAAACCTACACAGAAGCATTCTGTGAAACTGCTTTCTGTTCTGTGCATTCAACTAACAGAGTTGAACCTTACATTTGGTTGAGCAGTTCTCAAACACTCTTTCTGTAGAAACTGCAAGTGGACATTTGGAGAGCTAATCGGTTTATAGTGGAAAAAGGAATAACTAAATAACTTTAAATAAAAACTACACAGAAGCATTCTAAGAAACTTCTTTCTGATCTGTGCATTCAACTAACAGATTTGAAGCTAACTTTTGATTGAGCAGTTCTGAAACACTTTCTGTAGAAAGTGCAAGTGGACATTCGGCGTGCTAAGGGCCTACTGTGGAAAAAGGAATAACTTCAAATAAAACTACACAGAAGCATTCCGCGAAACATCTTTCTGTTCTGTGCATTCAACTAATAGAGGTGAACATTACATTTGTGTGAGTAGTTCTGAAACACACTTTCTGTAGAAACTGCAAGTGGACGTTCGGAGCGGTAACGGGCCTATTGTGGAAAAAGGAATAACTTCAAATAAAAACTACACAGAAGCATTCTGCGAAACTTCTTTCTGAACTGTACATTCAACCAACAGATTTGAAGCTTACTTTTGATTAAGCAGTTCTGAAACACTCTTTCTATAGAAACTGCAGATGGACATTCGGAGTGCTAAGGGGCCTATAGTGGAAAATGAATATCTACAAATAAAAACTGCACAGAAGCATTCTGTGAAACTTCTTTCTCTTCTGTGCATTCAACTAACGGAGTTGAAGCTTACTTTTGATTGAGGAGTTGTGAAACACTCTTTCTATAGAAACTGCAGATGGACATTCAGAGTGCTAAGGGGCCTATAGTGGAAAAATGCATATCTACAAATAAAAACTACACAGAAGCATTCTGTGAAACTTCTTTCTCTTCTGTGCATTCAACTAAGAGATTTGAAGCTTACTTTTGATTGAACAGTTCTAAAACATTCTTTCTGTAGAAACTGCAAGGGGACATTAGGAGCGCTAATGGGCCTAGAGTGGAAAAAGAAATATCTTCAAACAAAAACTACACAGAAGCATTCAGTGAAACTTCTTTCTGCTCTGTGCATTCAACTAACAGAGTTGAACCTTACATTTGCTTGAGTAGTTCTGCAAAACTCTTTCTGTAGAAACAGCAAGTGGACATTAAGAATGCTAAGGGGGCTAAAGTGGAAAAAGAAATACCTTCAAATAAAAAGTACACAATAGCATTCAGTGAAAATTCTTTCTTTTCTGTGCATTCAACTAACAGAGTTGAAGCTTACTTTTGATTGAGCAGTTCTGAAACCCTCTTTCTGTAGAAACTGCATGGGGACATTCGGAGGGCTCATGGAACTATAGTCAAAAAGGAATATGTTCAAATAAAAACTACACTGAAGCATTCTGTGAAACTTCTTTCTGTTCTCTGCATTCAACTAACAGAGCTGATTTTTACTTTTTCATCGAGCAGTTCTGAAGCACTCTTTCTGTGGAAACTGCAAGTGGACATTCGGAGCGCTAAGGGGCCTATAGTGGAAAAAGGAATATATTCAAGTGAAAAGTACACAGAAGCATTCTGTGAAAATTCTTTTGATCTGTGCATTCAACCAACAGAGTTGAAGCTGAGTTTTGATGGAGCACTTCTAAAACACTCTTTCTGTAGAAACTGCAAGTGGACATTCGAAGCGCTAAGGGGCCTAAAAGTGAAAACGATATAACTCCAAAGAAAAACTACACAGAAGCATTCTGTGAAATTTCTTTCTGTTCTGTGCATTCAACTAACAGAGTTGAACCTCACATTTGGTTGAGAAGTTCTGAAACACTCTTTCTGTAGAAAATGGTAGTGGACAGTCCGAGTGCTAAGGGGCCTAGAGTGGAAAAAGGAACATCTTCAAATATAATCTACACAGAAGCATTCTGTGAAAGTTCTTTCTGTTCTGTGCATTCAACTAATCGAGTTGAACCTTATTTTTGATTTAGCAGTTCTGAAACATTCTTTATGTAGAAACTGCATTTGGACATTCAGAGCGCTAAGTGGCCTATAGTGGGAAAAGGAATATCTTCAAATAAAAACTACACAGAAGCAGTCTGTGAAACTTCTTTCTGTTCTCGGCATTCAACTAACGTAGTTGACGCTTCCTTTTGATTGAGCAGTTCTGAGACACACTTTCTGTAGAAACTGCAAGGGGACATTGGGAGCGCTATGGGGCATGTAGCCGAAAAAGAAATATTTTCAAATAAACAGTACATAGAAGCATTCTGTGAAACTTCTTTTTGTTCTGTGCATTCACCTAACAGATTTGAAGCCTACTTTTGATTGAGCAGTTCTGAAAGACTCTTTTTTAAAACTGCAAGGGGACATTCTGAGCGCTAAGTGGTCTATAATGGAAAAAGAAATGACTTCAAATAAAAACTACACAGAAGCATTCTGTGAAACTTCTCTCTGTTCTGTGCATTCAACTAACCGAGTTGAACCTTATTTTTGATTGAGGAGTTCTGAAACACTCTTTCTGCAGAAACTGCAAGAGGACATTTGGAGCGCTAAGGGGCATATAGTGGAAACAGAAATATCTTCAAATGCAAACTGTACAGAAGCATTCTGTGAAACATGTTTCTGTTCTGCGCTTTCAACTAACAGAGTTGAACCTTACGTTTGATTCGGCAGTTCTGAAACACTCTTTCTGTAGAAACTGCAGGTAGACATTCGGAGCACTAAGGGGCCTATAGTGGAAAAAGGAATATCTTAAAATAAAAACTACACAGAAGCATTCTGTGAAACTTTTTTCTGTTCGGTGCATTCAACTAATGGAGTTGCACCTTACTTTTGATTGAGCAGTTATGAAACACTCTTTCTGTAGAAACTGCAAGTGGACATTCAGAGCGCTAAGTGGCCTATAGTGGAAAAAGGAATATCTTCAAATAAAAACTACACAGAAGCTTTCTGTGAAAGTTATTTCTATTCTGTGAATTCAACTAAAAGAGTTTAAACTTACTTTTGATTGAGAAATTCTGAGACACTCTTTCTGTAGAAAGCGCAAGTGTAGATTCGGAGCGCTAAGGGGCAAATAGTGGAAAAAGAAATATCTTCAAATAACAACTACACAGAAGCATTATGTGAAACTAATTTCTCTTCTGTGCATTCAACTAATGGAGTTGAACCTTATTTTTGATTTAGCAGTTCTGAAACATTCTTTCTGTAGAAACTGCATTTGGACATTCGGAGCGCTATGTGGCTTATAGTTGAAAAAGGAATATCTTCAAATAAAAACCACACAGAAGCATTCTGTGAAACTTCTTTCTGTTCTGTGCAGTCAACTAACGGAGATGAACCTTACTTTTGATTGAGCAGTTCTGAAACACTCTTTCTGTAGAAACTGCAAGTGGACATTCGGAGCTCTAAGGGGCCTATAGTGAAAAAGGCATATCTTCAAATAAAAACTAGTGAAAGTTCTTTGTATTCTGTGAATCCAACTAACAGTATTTAAGATTACTTTTGATTGAGAAGTTCTGAGACACTCTTTCTGTAGAAACTGCAAGTGCACATTCGGAGTGCTAAGGGGCAAATTGTGGAAAAAGAAATATCCTCAAATAAAAACTACACAGAAGCATTCTGTGAAACTTCTT
>NW_026652793.1:0-23572 GCF_009828535.3 Hylobates moloch
TGAAGCCCACTTGATCATGGTGCATAAGCTTTTCGATGTGCTGCTGGCTTCGGTTTGCCAGTATTTTATTGAGGATTTTTGCATTGAGGTTCATCAGGGATATTGGTCTAAAATTCTTTTTTTTTGTTGTGTTTCTGCCAGTCTGGGCAACAAGAGTGAAATTCCGTCTCAAAAAAAAAAAAAAAAAAGTAAATGTTTAGCTTTTATTTACTAATTATTTTTATATTTAATACTTACATATTTTGCCTGTTTATATGTTTATTTGAATATTTTTCAAAAACATGCTTTTTTAAAACAAAAATCTCATTTTTGTAGTTTTAATTTCTATTTTAAATACAAATATATTAGACTTTTATATACTTTAAATACCATGATATATTTAAATTCTTTAGATCATTACTGCTTATAGAATACACTGTGTGACAATCTTGATTATAACAAAGTAAAAATTGTGCTTGAAAAATTAATTTTATTAAATACATTTGTTATAATTTATAAACTGAATATGTTTTAAATTTTAATGGTATATTGTTATCACTCATTCATCAACAGAATGTATGACGTGTACAATAATAATTTAGTCATCACATATATTTGTGACTTTCAATCACGTAAAAAGTATAGCTTTACATTTATTTTTCTTCTTTTTTTTTGTTTGTTTGTTTTCTTTTTTCTTTTTTTTTTGGAGACGAAGTCTTGCTCTTGTCCCCCAGGCTGGAGTGTGATGGTGCGACCTCGGCTCACTGCAACCTCCGCCTCCTGGGTTCGAGCGATTCTCCTGCCTCAGCCCCCCGAGTAGCTGGGAATGCAGACGCCTGACACCACGCCTGGCTAATTTTTGTATTTTTAGTAGAGACGGGGTTTCACCATGTTGGCTAGGCTGTTCTAGAACTCCTGACCTCAGGTGATCCACCCGCCTCGGCCTCCCAAAGTGCTGGGATCACAGGCGTGAGCCACCGCGCCCGACCATTTTTATTTTATTTAAAGTTGTATCCGTCAAAGGAGGAGTACAGATCACAGTTTGTTAGTATGACTTATAACTTTAAAATGTTTAGACAAAGAGCCCATAGACCTCCATTTGCACTCTTTCCCCAGGCTCCTCAAATGTTAGGGCAGATATGTTGCCTCTGATTGATTCACCAGACTTGGGCAGGGAGCTTCACAATTTTATCCTATCATGGCACACATGGGAAATAAGAATTATAAAGAAGGCGAGATGAGATATGTGTAAGGGGTTTGCTGAAGAATTAGCAAGTTTTTTAAATTACACAATTTAAAGTAAATAAAAGTATTAGAGGATATAACAAATATCGAGCTTATACTCTACATGTAAGTAAAATGTTTCCAAAAATTTAAGTGAGAAACAAGGATTTTCATCCACATGATTTTTAAATATTAGGCTTTACATTTAAAATGACTATATGTAATTTTGAATTTAAATGTTTGATATGATTATCCAAATTCTTAGTAGCAACCATAGACAGAATATTTCTTTTCATAAGAATAAAATAGAAATTGAAATAATTACACATACTAAAACATAACATATATAGGCAAAAGTTCTATTTCATTCATAAATATGAGCTTGAAACTTTTATGATAATATGAATAAGATTTTTCTAATCAACTTTATTGAAAAATAACAAGTATAATAATTGCACCAATTTCAAGTATAAAATTTCATGAGTTTTGACAATTGTGTATACCCATGAACCTCTGCCATGAACAAGATACAGAAAATTTCCGCAATCCTCAGATTCCATGTACTCCTTTGCAGTACTGCCTTTGATCCATGCCAGAGGCAACCGCTGATCTGCATTTTGTCACTACAGACAAATTTGCATTTTATACAAATGGAATTATATTGAATATACCATTTCTCTTTGACTCTTTTATTCAGCATAGTGTTTGTGAAATTCATTCATGTTTTTGCATGTATCAATAGTTTGCTCCTTTTTATTGCTGAGTGGTATTTCATTTTGTGGATATATACATAAGCTTGTTCCTGGGTGGATGTTGCTGGCCCAGGGTCTGTCCACTTAGATACTGTTCCTTTGCAGCATCTTGGGTACAACTGTGACCTATTTGAATAACACCATTGTGCTTTTGGACTCCAGTTGAGATGCTTTACACCACACTCTTTCCACCTGAGGCTTATTATATAGATTTTTCAGTTTTCAAGAAGGAATTTTTTCACAGAATCTGCCTGCTTAAGGATTTGAGACTCAAAGAATATTTAGTGGAGTTGGTTAAAAAGATATTTTATATATAGGGATACACGGAATAGACTCAATACATTGTGAATGATGAACATGGAAAAACTTCACATTTCAATCTACAAAAATGTTTCCAGCATTCACAAATGTTAAGATTATAATAGTTGGTATGCAGAAAACAAGGCACCATAACTGATAGGCTTTCAAGTATTCTGTGCTTACCTTTGTGATGTGTGATTGAAAAATGGAGCAGCTTTTCTTTTGATTTTCCTTTCCATCTGGTTTTTACATCTAGCAATCCAAGAGCTATATCATTTATCCCTCAAAATGGTCTCTATTTTAGTTGACTAGAGTTTTTTTTTTTCTTTTTTTTCTGAAGGCTGAAGTCGATCCTGTGCCCTGTAGGACTCTATTTCATATATCAAACATTCCTCTAGCTGATACTAGTGGGGTAAAACTTTCTACATTTTATGTCTGTGATTTAAAATGAGACCAAAAAAATTATTTACCACAAAGTTTTTAGCAATAATATTGATGGTTGAGACTTCACAACTGGTGAATTAGAATGTGTATTTATTCAGGTCAGTGAAGCCTACTTTCACACAAACAAAAATGGTTTAGTTTTCTGTAACAAAATAAATGAATCAGTACACATTAATCACAATTGCTAACTAAAAAACTTGCTATATATTTGAAAAAAATAAACAATAGATCCTCTGTTCCAAGAAACATTTCATCTAAGAAAAATTGATTTTGTAATTCAAACCAGAAATTGCTCTAAATATTCAGCCTATGTTGGCTCATTTTGTATGTCATTTTATCTGGGCAACTTGTTGACATTTCTGTGTTTGTAACTTCATAGGCTGTGGTCATTTGTTACCCCGACATCACCCATCTGCACATGCATTTGTCACTCTTCTGCTGAGTTGGGCTCCACTTGAGCAATGGGAAGTTGGGGCTAGTGGAATAATACTGTTATGTGAAGGATATCATTAGAGGACAAAACTGCACTTCAAAGACCAAGCACATATGGTTTTGACTTTTATAAAGATGGCAGCTGGACATAAAAAAAAGGTTGATTTCAAATTTATTTCCATGATAGGAGGAATTTCTTAAAAGTCTGAGGAAGATTAATTTTCAATTTGGAATACCTAATAACTGAAACATGATCAGGGTTTTACAACTTCCGGAGATAAATTTTTAGGATGACTAAGCTATCTTCATGGAAACCAATGGAGCAATTTAATAGAAGTCTCAGAATGATAAAATACTGACAAATGTTTGGTAAGATAAGTTTTAGAAAGCCAACATGTGTAGACTACAACTCATTTGAAAAGTTTTAACCAAAGGGTTTATAAAATTAGAGAGCGGAAAAATAAATGACTATCTTTAAATGTGATCCAAATAAAATTGAGTATAGTTTCAAAATCAGTTGTTATTTAAAAAGAGCAATTTATTATGTATCTCATTTATTTTTAATGCTGTTCAGGATATGAATGCCCGAAAATGCTAACGCTTCTTTAATAATGCAACATTGGGCCTTTCTAAAAGCATTTTTTCCCTTCTGCATATATGATGCATGCTTACAATCAAAGAAGGGGTAAAGATTGGAAAAATATAAACATTCAAATTTCAGCACTTATTCTGCAGACATTTGCACATGCAGCATTTGCAAATCTTTTAGCAATAATTGCAATGGCAAAAATATAAGAAATCACTTAAAAGTCCATTTGTAGGGGACAGATTAAATGAGTCCTGTTACAAATGTGCAATAAAATACTATATGCCACTCCACATTAATAATACAGATCTATATATAATATCATTGAATAACCTCCAAAATATAGTGGTAATATAAAAAACAATGTTCAGAACAATGTGGAGAATGCAGTACTAGCATTTTTTTTCTAAAATACAAAATGCAATCCTGACATTTTTTACAAAACACAAAAATGCAATCCTGGCATTTTTGTAAAAAAATGTATAATATATGCATCCTTTATATATATAATTTTAAAAATAAAACCACTGGTCAAATTTTTAAAATAAGATGCTGCCTTTTCCTCATTGATAATATGCATACAGTAAGAACAGAGAGACTTCACTGTCCTCAGGGGACTGCTCTAGTCTCTTAGCTACCAAGTTCCTTGAAGTTACAAATGCATTTTGAAAACACTTATATAGAAGTAGTTTAGTAACTTGTATAAGCAGTCAAGAGTACTTTTTATGAGAATTTATTTATTTATGGTAAGGACTTCCCTTCTTGAGACCTGCTTTTTCTTTTCTAGTAGTAGGGTTTTTGTGAACAAGAGCATATTAGTCTGTTTTCACACAGCTATAAAGAACTACCTGAGACTGGGTAATTTATAAAAAGAAGAGGTTTAATTGATTCATAGTTCCACAGGCTGGAGGGGAGCCATGGCTTGGGAGGGAGGTCTCAGGAAACTTACGGTCATGGCAGAAGGCAAAGGGGAAACAGGCACATCTTCTCGTGGCTAACAGGAGAGAGAGAAGGCAAAGGGGGAAGTGCCACATACTTTTAGAAAACTAGACCTCAAGAGAACTCAATCACAAGAACAGCAAGGGGGAAATCCAACCCTATGATTCAATCACTTCCCACCAAGTACCTCACTCAACACTGGCAATTACAATTCAACGTGAAATTTGGGTGGGGACACAGAGCCAAACCATATCATTAACTGTTGGACAGGAATTCACACAAATAATTTTGGAGAGAGGTAAATTGTAACACAGCAGGCTTTGCAGGCACCTCTCGCAGGGGAGAGGGACTGGAGTCTTCATTATTTCCATCTTTGTGACAGGCAAGAGTCATATACTTTACAAATCTTTTTTAGTTTTTAGTGTGATTATCTAGTGTAGCTCGTTACGTAATAGTGAGTTTAGGAAAAGGTTGTTTGAGTATCAGATAAAGATTGATACTCAGAGGGCAGACGAACATAGAGATCATCTCTAAGTGAGAAGAGAGGTCACTTTTGGGGGGGGGTGGGAAATGTGGAGGAAGTATCTTCTCAGAAGGAATTATCAGCATAGTTAAGAATCTCAGATAGAATATTAGGCCCTGAAACCAGACCAGGTATCTCCTTATCCTCCTATCCAGCAGCAGAAAGTGGTCTAGGCAGGTTCTTTCATCTCCTGGCCATGCACCAGCAGGGATTGAGTGGATGCTCTTCCGGGACAGGAAGGTTGCAGCAGAGATACACCTGATGAAATGCTCTGTGTCTCCCTCCCAATTCTGGTATATCCCACCCTCACTCTACACAACCTATGCAAACTTTGGGGATGAATCAAAAAACAGTTCTGTTATGGTTTGAATGTGTCCCCAAAAAGTGTGTGTTGGAAACTTAATTCCCAATACAATGTGTTGGGATGTGGGGCCTAATGGGACGTGTTTAGGTGTTGATCACTCATGAATGGATTAATGCTGATTATAAATGGGCTTGAGGCTGCAAGCTCACTCTCTCACTCTCTCTTGCCTTTTTTTGTCTTTCCACCATGGGGTGATGTGAGAAGAAGGCCCTGATCAGATGCCAGCCCCTCAGTATTGAGCTTCTCAGCCTCCAGAATCTTGAGCCAATACATTCCTGTTTATTTTAAATTACCCAGTTCTGTTGTAGCAGCACAAAATGAATGGACACAAGTGCTTAGAGAAAATATATAGCATTAAATAAATGCACACTTTAGAAAAAAAAGTCTAAAATCAATGATCTAAGCTTCTAATTTACGACCATTAGAGAGAGAAAGCAAAGTAAATCTAAAGCAATCAAAATAAATAAATAAAATTTAGAGCAGAAACCAATGAAATTGGAAATAGGAAAACATTGGAGAAAATCAATGAAAACAAAAACTGGTTCTTTGAAAAGTTCAAGAAAAGTGACAAAACTCTAGCCTGGCTAACCGAGAAGAAAAGAGAGAAAACAATCTAAATTACCAAGATTGGAAATGAAAAAGGGATTATCACTGCTGATCCCATGGATATTAAAATGATAACAAGATAGTACTATGAACAACTTTTCATCCACAAACTGAGTAACTTAGATGAAATTACCAGTTCTTTGAAAGACACAAACTACCAAAATTCACTTAAGGAGAAACAGATAACCAGCATAGATATATACATATACATATATATATATTAAAATTTGTAAATTAAAAATCTTTTAAACATTTCCAAAAAAGCACTTGTCCCATAAAGTTTCACTGGTGAATTCTACCAAACATTTTAGTAAACAAACAATATTGCCAATCCTCCACAATCCCTTTCAGAAAATACAAGTAGAGTGAATATTACCTTTTACAAGCCCCGTGTACTCTAATATGAAAACCAGATAAACACTTTATAAGAAAAATAACAGAGTAATATCTGTAATGGACATACATGTTAAAACTTCTTAACAAAATACTAGAAAATCAAATTTGGCAATATATAAACTGGAAAATACAACATGATCAACTGAGGTTTATTCTAGGAATGAAACGCTAGTTCAACATTCAAAAATCAATTAATGTAATTCACCCTATTAATAGACTAAATAAGAAAATCAATATGATTATATAAATAGACCCAGAAAAATTATTTGACAAAGTATCTAATTGTATTACAAATGAATGAAATAACCTCACTACATATTGTAGAGGGAAATATGCTGTCCTACGTAATTTTGGAAATGAGTAGAGACTAAGGCAAAAGGAAATGTATATGGACACCATATCGCAATTGGTTGTTGTTTTATACATGCAGATAAACAATTCTGAAACCACTATGGATATATACTAGAATTAAATAAGTACAAGAGAGAAAAATAGTAGGAGTTAGCTTTCTTACTATTGGGATGGTTGGTAGGTTACAGAGAGGCAAGGTTGTGGGGGGAACTGGACTAGAGTTGCTACTGAACTGGAGTCCTGTGTGCTGCTGAACTAGAGTTGGAGACATCAGTATATTTTTATGTTTAGCTTAATCTAGTTAAAGACATACTTCCCATTAGGCCCCACCTCCAACACTGGGAATCAAATTTCAGCATGAGATTTGGAGGGGACAAATATCCAGACTATATCAGAGGGGTGTAATGAATTCAGTTTAATCTATCAGTCTCTTTTTTAGCATTTCTTTGAAAAATATGTTCCACTCAAGGAAAGCACTGACTCCAAGCTGTGATTCACAATAAACTCAAAGTATGCCTCACCAAAATTAGAAAATAGAGTTCAGTAATATCTACAAATCCTTGTACATCATAGCCAACTGGGACTTATTCTAGGGATGTAAATATGCTATATTAGAAAATTATCAATTTATGTAGCTCACCACATTGATAGAATAAGAAAAATGTTGAGAAATTAAAAATCCTTTAATAATACTTTTAGTGTACTAGAAACAGAAAGGACTGCTTTAAACTGATAAACTGTATCCATAAAAATACACATAGTAAGCAACATTCTTGATGCTGAATTATTGAAAGATTTCTGTCCAAGATTGAAGTGAATCTTATATCAAATATTGAGTTGCATCTAATATTGCATCTGATGGAATAAGGCAAGGCAATAAGGCAAGATGAAAGTAGTAGAAGTTATACAGTACAAAAGAAATAGTTCCATTTCTTTTGGAAAGAAAAGAGCAGAGGAATGTAAGGAGGTGCTGAATATTCAAACATCTCTTTATTTTTATAAACCAGTAGTAACTGAAAAAACCAAAATCAAAGTTTCTCTCAACAACAGCATCAAAAACATTTAAGTACTTAGTAATAAATTTAACCAAAGTTGAATGCACAGGCATTTTTATGAACTATATCTGAAACAAATAAAACAGAATATATGGAGAACTATCTTATATTCTTTATTTTGAAGACTCAGCTATTGCACTGATGTCATTTCTATCCAAATCTGATCTATAGATTTAGTACGATTCTATTCACAATCTTGGCAGATATTTTAATTGTAAAAATTGACAAGGTGATTGTAAAATGTATTTCTCAAAAAACAAGGAATAGCTAAGACAATCTTGAAGAACAGAGTTGGAGGCTTAACACTACCACATATTAAGATCTAAACAAAGGTATAATATTAAGTAGAATGTAAATAGAACAGTAGAACTGAATACAGAGTCTATAAACAAGTGTATTTATAGATATTTTTATCTCCCTATTGTGTTTGGTATACATTTTTATATATTTTATAACATAAAAGAGTGTTTGTATCATGTGTTCAATGATTAACTGTTAAAAGAGTGGATAGTCCGTAAGGTCCCAAATATTTCATGAAACTTTCACTGACCACTCTATTATTTTCTTCATCTATTGAACTTCAATGATGATTATTTACATCTCTCACTCATGTTTCATTTTTTAGTTTGGGGGGGTCTTGAACAAGTGAGTATATCTTATGTTTTTTTATTGTCTGTGGGGTCTATGAGATCATCAAGACACTTTTTTACTCAGAACAAAGCCCTCTTCCTGGCACCCTCAGCTTTCCTCTCCAAAACCAATCACACCAACAAAACCAAATCTAGCCAAGCCAAATTCAACTACATCAAATCAAATGATGTGCAAATGAAATCTAACTAAACTCCAACAGAACAAATCTTATTGTCCTGAGTTCCTTGTACATATTTTATAAACTGCTAATTAATATTATTTCTATTCCCATATCTCTGAAAGTATCAACTCTCAAAACTAATTGGAAAACTTGCTTTGAGAATGATTTTCTGTAAGTATAGAAATAAATTACGGTGTTCATCTAGAGAAATTCATTGAAGGCTACTTGGGGGAGACCCAGGGACTTGGTGAAGTGTCTAAGTAGAGCCTTCTAAAGGTGAACTCTAAACATATATGTCAAATAGGGTTAGCAATTTAACAGTATGGAAAAGTTCTGAAGGAACTGTTACTCCAGCAAAATTTCTGAGATATTTTTAGACTACTAAACATATAGCCCCAATCCTCTGTGGGTTTTTTTTTTTAAGTAGAAATAAAAAAGGTGGAATCGATGGGTTAGGTAAAAGTTGAAACCAAATATTTAGGACATCTCAACAAGCACCAAATCAATTATATTACTTTTTCTGCTCTTCACTTAAAAACCATCTGGGGCTGTCATGTAGACTTGGCCTTTTTTTAAGTACTGTCAAGAGGTAAGTGTCTAGATTGTCAAGAACACATGCCTCACACCACCATACAACATTTGTGTAAGGAATGCAACTTATACAACAATGGGTAAAATTATATGGTGTTCAGGAAGTCTGTAAGTATGAATAGCTGCAGTATAATGTAAATGTTTATAAAGCATGGTCAGCAGTTAGAGATTTCACACCTTCTATCAAACACCTAATTTATTTTGTTATTTTTTCTTAAAATTTTTTATATTACATTTTCAATATCAGAGTATTTTCAGACTTTAAAATATATTTTGGTCATTTCAGATTTCAAAAATTTTACCTATGTCTCTGGATGCTTCTCTTTTCTTTCTTTATAGATCTTTAGAAAGGCAAAATCATTAAGGAGTTCTATTCTTTCACTATTACGTAAGAGGTATGGAGGGTTATGGAGGGAATCCACAATGACTTTAGCTTATAGAAATGGTATTTTGGGCATTAATAGTAAAAGTAATTACATTGCAGCTCAATTTGTTCATGGATTTTCAGTACTCTCAGAGTTTCATTCATCTGACTAGTCACTATAAATGGCTTTACTAAGTTTACAAAATGTAGCACCTGGTCTCATATAACTTACCAGCTAACCTGATGCAATACATAAATAAATATCTGTGCATTAGAAATTTAAGGGAATACCTATGAAATAAAAATGATTTATCATTCTCTAGGGGAAAAAAGCCCAGGACTTTAATTTTGTGGATTCTTTTTCTATCATACATTGTTCAAATATGAACTCGAATGTTTGTGCTTGCCCATAAGATATCTGTAATCACTTAAGAATATTCATTTAATCTTTCTGATGTTAATTCTGTATCATCTTTTGTTCTCTAGCACATAGTTCCCCTATGGTAATATTTTTCAAAATTCTCAGTGGTTTGTTTTGCTGGCATTCCATTTTTGAGGCCTAATAATTTTCCTGACTCATTCTGAACACTTTGAGCTGAACAGGGGAATTTCTTTTGTGTTAAGGTAATATCTGCAAGGAGTTGAGTATAAATGGCTGATGATGCCATTACTTATGCGTTAATATCATTTTATTTTGTTCACATCTTCCATGCATCCTTACAAAACCTAATATATTACATTGGAGAGGAGGACAGTTGTAAGAGAGTATCTTTGACTTAGCTATTCACACATACTTGGCATTATTACTTGGGATAATGTAGACCTATGCTAGTGAGCATTTACCAGTCACCAACATAACTCTGCAGATGGTAAGGTTTGGGGAGTTGGAGCCACTGACTTCCAAGTACCACTGCAATTCTGATGCGCCGTAATTCCATAGTTGCTATTTAAAAAATTAGGAAGCTTAAGAGCACAAATAAGTGAACAGATAGGTAAAGTTGTAATGACCCCAATTCTGAAAAAGAACTTGCAATGATTTTGAGTTTTTTCACATATAGACTTGGATGACATTTTATTTACCTCTTTAATCACATTCACCCATAGAAAATGCCTTAAGTAACTTCTTCGTATTTTCCCTTTGGTGATTTTTTAAGAAACTATGGAGAAGAATTGGTATGAAACTAGAGTTCTTCCCTTTTCTATGGAGAATCACATATTCAATGATTATGATGCTCCAAACTCAGATTAACAAATGTAATCATGGACTTGTGAGAGATGTTGCTGTCAGAGCCAGCTCACTTTTCTTCTTCTTCTTCTCATCATAAATGCTTGTTCAAAATTTGTTAGTTTGGAATCAGTTTTTTTAATTCCATTAAAATAGCCAGTGATCTCTTTCCCTCCCTCCCTCCCTCCCTCCCTCTTCCTTCCTTCCTTCCTTCCTTCCTTCCTTTCCTTCCTTCTTCCTTTTTTGAAGCTTAACAATGTTACTGCTTATGGACCTTTAAGCCATTAAAATGAAGGCAGGGTACTTAATGGAAATTCTTTTATTAAAAATGTTTGGTTATAAGTAAGAGGCAGAACAATGTGTAAGATATATTAAAGGATGATAATAAAATATTAGCAATATTAACCTTAGCATTAAAATAATGGTAGATGGTACACTTGATACCCTTCAAAAATCCTGCAGGTCTTTTTCACTGTTCAGAGTTTGGGCTTTTCACTCTAGCTAAGAAATATATAGCACTGCTGCTGAAGATTGGAAAAAGAGCTTGAGGTCACAGGTCGACACAGTGAGGGAGTTTGCTCTTTAAGAGGTTATCTGTGGATCTGCAAAGCCAAAGTGTAATTGGGTTTTGTGATGTGATTTTAGTGTGTAATTGTATATGATCTTAGATAGTTTCAAAGACAAGCTTGGAAGATTTTTCTAGCTTGTTTGTGATACCAATTTTAGGGATTGTGTGCAATCTTGGAAGGACAATTCAGAATGATCAAAAACAGCCATCAGAAGTGATATAGCAAGTATTTGATTGACTCTAATTATAATTTCAGCACATCGATTCTAATGTGATATGTTGTCTTTTTTAGGACATTACATTGGTTAGGAAAATAAAGATATTATTTTTCATGGCTAGTATCAGTATAGCTAGTTTTATGTCATCATCGTGGCTCTCGGTGTTTCAGAGTTTGAACTTGAGGATTACTGAATCATTATAAAGAAAGAAAAAAAGTTAGAGCATTGTAATTTGTTGTCTAGGGGGTTTTTGGCCACAAAATTTGTTAAGTTTCTGATTCCTGAATATTCTTAACAATGGAAAATAAACATTTCCTTATTGTTTTAGTTGTTTAGGGTTGCCTTCATTAAGCTGTCACTGCTGTCAGTTATGTTCTTATAAGCCTGGTTGGATCTATTTCATGTTAGGAAAAAGCTCAGATAAATCCAGGAAAGCTTAATGTTTATCCAATGTGAAAATAATTACTCAAAAGTGTTATTCTTAATCCAGATAATTAGAGTGAGGAAGGAAAGATCAGTGTCATTGTGAATTATGTCCCGGCAATTGACTCTTGGTCCTTGTAAGTTTCAGGTGAAGATGTGAATGGATAAAGGTTAGATTAAACATAATCCAAAGTAGCTGCAACCTTAATCTGTTATGATACAAGGATGATCACTTAAAAAGAGCTGGATTGTGGGATTGTTTCTGGTTGGATAAGATGCTGCTCGACTGGGACTAGTCTTAAAACATGCTTAGCACCATGTCACTGCAGCTGTAAGCACTTGTGCACGACTGCAGCCTGCCACAACTAACAGGCGCTCCTGGGCTCAAGCTGTATATTGGAGTATCATACTTTCACAATCTCTGGGCTTCATATTAACATGCCTTCCAGCAGTCTGCATGGAAAAATATTTCCTGCGACCTTCATGGCATCTCTTCTTGGTTATAATAAGCATAGATTTGGAACCTGCTAAAACTCTGGTACGAAGTATGCAGCCATTTATTAACTTGTACAATTAGAGGATATATTTGTAATTGAGCTTATTTTTTACTCTGATTCAATACAGAAACTGTGTTTTCAATGATTCTTTAATGTAATACACAATGTTTGTAGAGCAAATTATCTGTCAAGTATTTTGAAAATAAAGTTAGGCCTTTCTAAATATTTCTGAGGAGTTAAAATATTTTTTGAAGTACGATTAATAAATTCCAAAAGGCTTTCAAAAGGCAGAATGCAAAATCTAGCTATCTCTTTAATTAAAATGAAGAAATATTGAGAGGTTCATCTATTTCTTCCAATAAATATCAGAAATTTAATATCCTTAATTTCTGAATGGTAAAGTTGGTTTCCTTTGATTATACAAAATAGAACAAAAAATACTTTAGCAATTATTATGTGAAACCTTATTGACTAAATTGAAACACACAGCTATTTCATGACAACATTTAATGATTTGTTTTAGTTATTATATTATAGCAATTTATTGCTACTAAATAGTTAAGAAAATAATGCAGTGTAAAAGCTAGTGATACTAATGCTCTGAAACAGATGCTTAGTTTTATTTGAAATAATCAAAGTTCTAAAAGGTTAGTTTAAATATTTTAATAAAGTGTCTTTTAGTAAGCATCATTCAAATACATCAATATATTTTTAACCTTCATTAAACTGCACATTTACTCTATCCAATCCTCACTGTCATGGATAAATATATAACATAATATGCTATAAATGTAACAGACATGTTTCCAGTTACACTAATGGCTTCCATACGTATTTGTACAAAATTTGTTTTTCAAAGACTAAAAACATTTGTTGAGCATTCACCACCCATATTTAGAACTTGCTCCATATTTTCTTCTTCTTTTTCTTTTTTTGAGATGGAGTTTCACTCTGTTGCCCAGGCTGGAGTGCAGTGGCGTGATCTCGACTCACTGCAACCTCCGCCTCCCGGGTTCAAGCAGCTCTCCTGCCTCAGCCTCCCGAGTAGCTTGGAACTACAGGTGAGCATCACCATGCCCAGCTAATTTTTGTATTTTTAGTAGAGACAAGGTTTCACCATGTTGGCCAGTCTGGTCTCTAACTCTTGCTCCATATTTTCACAAATTATTTAATGTCATTCATTTATGTAACTGCTGTGTTACCAAGGGCCTATGAAACACCAGATAGTGGTATAAGGGCTATGAATACAGCAATGAACAAAGTCCCTGTCCCCACAAAGCTTACGTTCTTGTGGTTAAAGAGAAAATATAAAATAAAAAAGTAAGTGTACAGCATGCAAGAGAGAGGCAAAAGCAATGAAGAAAAATGTATGGTTAGGGGTTTAGGAATGGGGCATGATTACTACTTAAAATGAGAATATTAGGGAGGGCTTCATCGAGTAGGTGACATTTGCACCAAGGCCTGAAGGATGTAAGAGAATGGGTTGTGTGACACTTGGCTTCTGAATAATTTTTCTTTTTCAGTAAACAGAACAATTTGCTAGGTAAAGTTTTCATTAGATACTGAAAACATAGTTATCATCTCAGGATTTACCGATGAGTTTGGCTGGAGTACTAACTTCTCTATATTTGAAAAAAGTATTCAAATTCAACAACCTTTGATAAGTCATCAGTCTAACATCTTTGTAAACATTTGTGCTCTTGATTTGGGAAGAGCAAGAATGTGTCTCTTTATCTTCCAAGGAATGAAAGAAAACATATAGCTCTTACTCTTCATGAAGATGCACCTGTATTTTTCTCAGGAAGAGTAGGAGCAAGGAAGAACAATGCCTCCTGGTGCTTGTTGAATTGTGTGTGAGTGCTGCAGTTCTGAGAAACTGTGTTGTAATTGTGCGTTCTATCACCTATAGAGGTGTGTCTCAAACCAGGTCTTGCCTTGTGAGTTAGTTGACATAATAGGTGTCAACTATTATGGTTGAATAGTTTCACATAATAGGTGAAAGTGTGTGCATAGGCTAGGCACGGTGGGTCACACCTATAATCCTAGCACTTTGGGAGGCCGAGGCGGGTGGATCACAAGGTCAGGAGTTCAAGACCAGACTGGACAAGATGTTCACCATCAGCCGGGTGTGGTGGCAGGTGCCTGTAATCCCAGCCACTCGGGAGGCTGAGGCAGAGAATTGCTTGAACCTGGGAGGTGGAGACTGCAGTGAGCCAAGATCGCGCCACTGCACTCCAGCCTGGATGACAGAGTGAGACTTCGTCTCACAAAAAAAAAAAAAAAAAAGTGTGTGTAGGAGTCTCACCCACCTAATGGGGCTATTTTTTTCCTTAATTTCTAAAATTGTTTCATTGCAAATATCCCAAGAGAAGTTACATTTTAAATCTTTCTCATGCATTTATATTCCAGTGTGAATATATTTACCAGATAATAACTGGAGGAAATAAATTGCTAAGGAAGGAAAGGAAAGGATAGGGGCACAAAGTTACTAGGTCCCCAGACAAGGAGAGGAACATAAGGGATGCAATTGAGAGAATACTTACAGAGAGGGGAGGTTGAAGTTACTAAAAACATTTAACTACTTCACACTCTAGCTAAAGGGCTTCTAGGACAAGCTATAGCCAATGAACTTAGAAAAAGGAGAATAAGACATAATTAATATAAAGAATAATAAAGTCAGATGAGAATGCAGAGGTCCAGAAGAGAAGTGACAGACGTGGTTTACACTCATACACACAGTGTTAACAGAGCTCAAAGTACTCCTAGCCTAGCACCCTTTTATAACAAATACCTCTGAACTGATGCAGGTATTCCAAAACTTGAATAGACAGTGTCAATGAATAACAAGCTTCTATTTTCTCATAAGAAAAAAAGTAAGAGTAAATAGTTTCAAAATAAAGCTAAACCGTAACAGTCCTGAGCCCTAAATTCTGAAGCTTCTGTACTGCTAACAACAAAGCTTGCCCCCCTAAAATGAGATCTTTCCCTGTTCAGTGTCACAAAGCCAATGCACAAAACTGAAAGTGAGGGTCAAGCAGTGAAGCCTTTTTTTCAATGACCATGGAATTGAGAAGTGGAAGCGTGGCTTTCAAATCAATTTATGCGGTCAACAAACATGAAAAAAAGCTCATCATCACTGGTCATTAGAGAAATGCAAAGCAAACCCACAGTGAAATACCATCTCACACTAGTTAGAATGGCAATCATTAAAAAGTCAGGAAACAACAGATGCTGGAGAGGATGTGGAAAAATAGGAATGCTTTTACACTGTTGGTAGGAGTGTAAATTAGTTCAACCATTGTGGAAGACAATGTGGTGATTCCTCAAGGATCTAGAACCAGAAATACCATTTGTCCAAGCAATCCCATTACTGGGTATATACCCAAAGGATTATAAATCATTCTACTATAAAGACACATGCACACATATGTTTATTGTGGCACTGTTCACAATATCAGGGACTTGGAACCAACCCAAATGCCCATCAATGATAGACTACATAAAGAAAATGTGGCACACATACACCATGGAATACTATGCAGCCATAAAAAAGGATGAGTTCACGTCCTTTGCAGGGACATGGATGAAGCTGGAAACCATCATTCTCAGCAAACTAACACAAGAACAGAAAACCAAACACCACATGTTCTCACTCATAAGCAGGAGTTGAACAATGAGAACACATGGACACAGGGAGGGGAACATCACACACCGGGGCCTGTTGGGGGGTGGGGGGCTAAGGGAGGGATAGCATTAGGAGAAATACCTAATGTAGATGATGTGTTGAAAGGGTGCAGCAAACCACCATGGCACATGTATACATATGTAACAAACCTGCACATTCTGCATATGTATGCCAGAACTTAAAGTATAATATAAATGAATAAATAAATAAAGATAGTTACAGAAGCAAAATACAATGCAGAGGTAATAAGATTTCTAGATGGGTCAAATGTTTACCTGCCCCCCCAAAAAATTCTTGGCTCATGAAGGGTAAGGGGGTTAGAATATAGGGTTTCTCTAATGAAGGGGTTGGATATTAAAAGTGAGGGGAGGAATATTCATTTATCATCTGGAAGTGGACCATGAATTATCTGGAACCAGAGTGCTGCCTTCTTTTCTGCCCTTTTATGGCTTCTTCTCCTCATTGCCATTGTGATTGTCAACTGTCCCAGTGTGAGTGGGAGTGTCATTTAGCATAGAAATGAGATTATAACAAGGCTGAGATCTTTTTGATGTCATTTAGTCAGCTATCTTGGTTCTAACCAGTCTCAGCTGGTCTGGTTACAGAAAGAACTTTTTATCACACGTGTCTTGTTTCTTTTCTTTTTTTTTCCTCAGTACTGTCTTTTTACAAGTGATATGCATCCTGTTTCTTAAAGATAAGCAGAATTAGGGCAGGGTAGAAAGTCAGCTATGTCACAGGAACTAAACTGGGTAAAAGTACTATAATCAGCTTTGAGCCACCCAAAGCCCACAATCCTTTCAAATTCTTCTATGTATCTATGTATTTCCTTCCTCAACTTGACCTTGCTGAAAGATCTAAGGCTTTTTGAGACAGAGGAAACTACACAGAGATCCCAAAGCAGGGCCAGCTGAGGAGACAGGAGTGATGGCAAGGTGGAGATGAGCTTCTGGTGTGGGCCATTCTTTGGAGGTGGGAGTAGCAAGTTGGGTGGGATGTCTGGGTACTAGAATCACCAGCAACAGCTCTCATAGCTGTTGAGGGCAGGTGTTGATGGCAAGAGAAGATCAGATAACATGGGCAGAAATGACATCAATACTTTTTTAAAAAAATAATTTCAGCTCCTATTTTAGATTCAGGGAGTCCATGTGCAGATTTGTTCCATGGGTATATTGTGTGACAATGAAGTGTAGAGAACAAACGGCTCTGTCACCTAGGTACTGAACATAGTACCCAATAGGTAGTTTTTCAGCCCTTGCCACACTCCCTTTCTCTCCCCTCTGGTCGTCCCCAGTGTTCATTGTTTCCATCTTTATGTCCATGTGTACTCAATGTTTAGCTACCATTTTTAAGTGAGAAAATGCAGTACTTGGTTTTCTGTTTCTGCATTTATTTGCTCAGGATAATGGCCTCTAGCTACATCCATGTTGCTGCAAAGAACTAGATTTCAGTCTTTTTTATAGCTATGTAGTATTCCATGATGTATATGTACCATATTTTCTTTCTCCAATCCACCATTGATGAGCATCCAGGTTGATTCTATGTCTTTGCTACTGTGAATAGTGCTACATTGAAATGCATGTGTATTTTTGGCAGAATGATTTGTTTTCCTTTGGGCATTTACTCAGTAATGGATTGCTGGGTTGAATGGTAGTGTTGTTTTAAGTTCTTTGAGAAATCTCCAAACTGCTTTTCACAGTGGCTAAACTAATTTCAATCCCACCAACAGGGTATATGCCTTCCCTGTTTTGAGAAATCTCCAAACTGCTTTCCATAGGGTTTGAACTAGTTTACATTTCCACCAACAGCATATAAGTGTTTCCATTTCTCTGCAACCTCACGAGAATCTGTTACTTTTTGACTTTTTAATAATTGCTGTTCTGACTGGTATGAGATGGTGTCTTATTGGACAGCAATATTTATTGATTAGCAATCAAATGTACTTAAGGGAGAGATATCCCTTGGTAGGTCTGCTTGATGTCATAATCCCTTTCCATGTCCTCTGGGTTAGGGTGAAGAACTTGTTCCTTCATCAAAGTAAAATAAAAATATAACATTATAATTTTAATGATTTGTTTAAAACTAATTATTTGTTTGCTTGAAACAATTAAATCTTCCCTTACACGAAGAAGGAGAGTAAGTTGAACCTTATAATACAGGAAACAGACATTTAGGTAAAACAACCACCAGGCGTCAACCTAATCATTGAATATTTCCCATAGTAAAAGTTGTTGTAATTAGTACCTTTCACAAAGACAAAAGAGAAGCAATTGATTCAATTTGAAAAACAAATAGAAATTTAATATGATAGGAATACAAAGCAACTTCATAAATACAAAAATATTATCCATTTTATTTTGTTAATTCTAAGATGTATCTTAACAATTGTTTGCATCTCAGATACGATTATATAAATCATTTCATTTAAGATGATCTGTGAGGCTAGTCCCTTGAATTAAGAAATGAAAGATAAATGTCATTATTATTATTAGTGACAACTTCTGAAAGTCCTTGCCGAGAAAATAAGAGAAAAACAGATATAAAACTTCAGGAAGGATATAAATTCATCCCTATTAGAAGATTATGTGATTGTTTTTCCCAAAAACCTGAGGGTCAGCTGATAAACTACTAGAACTGATAAGATGATTCATTAAGTGGCAGGATATCAAATAAATATGGGATATTAATGACCAGTTAGAGCTTTGTTACATCCTCTAACAAATCATTGCTTTGTTCACCAAGCAGAGAAATAATGCTTCTATTGAAAAATAAAAAGAAAGATAATTTCAACTATGATTATAAAAATTACTTTTGTTAAGACATCATAAGCATAATAAAAGGGCAAATAACAACTTGAAAAATATTAGCAATATATGTATAACAGGCAAAAACGTAGAATCCTAAAATATAAAGAACTGTTAAAAATTAGAAGGGGAACACTTCTATAGAAAAATAGCAAAAAATAAAAAAAAACAAAAAACAAAAAAGGAGGTAAATCACAAAAATACTATACTAATCTGTGAAAAAGAGAATGCTCAACTTTATTAATATTAAAATTTAGGGGGCTGGAGCCAAGATGGCCGAATAGGAACAGCTCCCGTCTGCAGCTCCCAGCCCGAGCGACACAGAAGACGGGTGATTTCTGCATTTCTCTTTGAGGTACCAGTTTCATCTCACTAGGGAGTGCCAAACAGTGGGTGCAGGACAGCTGGTGAAGCGCACTGTGCGCCAGCCTAAGCAGGGCGAGGCATTGCCTCACTCGGGAAGCGCAAGGGGTCAGGGAGTTCCCTTTCCTAGTCAAAGAAAGGGGTAACAGCCAGCACCTGGAATATCGGGTCAGTCCCACCCTAATACTGCGCTTTTCCAACGGGCCTGGAAAACGGCACACTAGGAGATTGTGTCCCGAACGTGGCTCGGAGGGTCCCATGCCCACGGAGTCTCACTGATTGCTAGCACAGCAGTCTGAGATCAAGCTGCAAGGCGGCAGCGAGGCTGGGGGAGGGGCGCCCGCCATTGCCCAGGCTTGCTTAGGTAAACAAAGCAGCCAGAAAGCTCGAACTGGGTGGAGCCCACCACAGCTCAAGGAGGCCTGCCTGCCTCTATAGGCTCCACCTCTGGGGGCAGGGCACAGACAAACAAAAAGTCAGCAGGAACCTCCACAGACTTAAATATCCCTGTCTGACTGACAGCTTTGAAGAGAGTAGTGCTTCTCCCAGCACGCAGCCAGAGATCTGAGAACAGACAGACTGCCTCCTAAAGTGGGTCCTTCACCCCTGAGCAGCCTAACTGGGAGGCAACCCCCCAGTAGGGACAGACTGACACCTCACTCGGCCGGATACTCCTCTGAGACAAAACTTCCAGAGGAACTATCAGACAGCTGAATTTGTGGTCTCACGAAAATCCACAGTTCTGCAGCCACCGCTGCTGACACCCAGCCAAACAGGGTCCGGAGTGGACCT
This sequence comes from Hylobates moloch, assembly GCF_009828535.3. Lineage (NCBI taxonomy): Eukaryota > Metazoa > Chordata > Mammalia > Primates > Hylobatidae > Hylobates > Hylobates moloch. Next base: position 20,293 of record NW_026652793.1, read on the forward strand.
CTAGTAAACTCCAACAGACCTGCAGCTGAGGGTCCTGTCTGGTAGAAGGAAAACTAACAAACAGAAAGGACATCCACACCAAAAACCCATCTGTACATCACCATCATCACAGACCAAAAGTAGATAAACCACAAAGATGGGGAAAAAACAGAGCAGAAAAACTGGAAACTCTAAAAAGCAGAGCACCTCTCCTCCTCCAAGGGAACGCAGTTCCTCACCAGCAACGGAACAAAGCTGGATGGAGGATGACCTTGACGAATTGAGAGAAGAAGGCTTCAGACGATCAAACTACTCTTAGCTACGGGAGGAAATTCAAAACAATAGCAAAGAAGTTAAAAACTTTGAAAAAAATTAGAAGAATGGATAACTAGAATAACCAATGGAGAGAAGGGCTTAAAGGAGCTGATGGAGCTGAAAGCCAAGTTTTGAGAACTACGCGAAGATTGCAGAAGCCTCAGTAGCAGATGCGATCAACTGGAAGAATGGGTTTCACTGATGGAAGATGAAATGAATGAAATGAAGTGAGAAGGGAAGTTTAGAGAAAAAAGAATAAAAAGAAATGAACAAAGCCTCCAAGAAATTTGGGACTATGTGAAAAGACCAAACCTACGTCTGATTGGTGTACCTGAAAATGACAGGGAGAATGGAACCAAGTTGGAAAACACTCTGCAAGATATTATCCAGGAGAACTTCCCCAATCTAGCAAGGCAGGCCAACATTCAGATTCAGGAAATACAGAGAACGCCACAAAGATACTCCTCGAGAAGAGCAACTCCAAGACACATAATTGTCAGATTCATCAAAGTTGAAATGAAGGAAAAAATGTTAAGGGCAGCCAGAGAGAAAGGTCGGGTTACCCACAAAGGGAAGCCCATCAGACTAACAGCTGATCTCTCTGCAGAAACTCTACAAGCCAGAAGAGAGTGGGGGCCGATATTCAACATTCTTAAAGAAAAGAATTTTCAACGCAGAATTTCATATCCAGCCAAACTAAGCTTCATAAGTGAAGGAGAAATAAAATACTTTACAGACAAGCAAACGCTGAGTGATTTTGTCACCACCAGGCCTGCCCTAAAAGAGCTCCTGAAGGAAGCACTAAACATGGAAAGGAACAACCGGTACCAGCCACTGCAAAAACATGCCAAATTGTAAATACCATCGAGGCTAGGAAGAAACTGCATCAACTAACCAGCAAAATAAACAACTAACATCATAATGACAGGATCAGATTCACACATAACAATATTAATGTTAAATGTAAATGGGCTAAATGCTCCAATTAAAAGACACAGACTGGCAAACTGGATAAGGAGTCAGGACCCATCAGTGTGCTGTATTCAGGAAACCCATCTCACGTGCAGAGACACACATACACTCAAAATAAAGGGATGGAGGAAGATCTATCAAGCAAATGGAAAACAAAAAAACGCAGGGGTTGCAATCCCAGTCTCTGATAAAATAGACTTTAAACCAACAAAGATCAAAAGAGACAAAGAAGGCCATTACATAATGGTAAAGGGATCAATTCAACAAGAAGAGCTAACTATCCTAAATGTATATGCACCCAACACAGGAGCACCCAGATTCATAAAGCAAGTCCTGAGTGACCTACAAAGGGACTTAAACTCCCACACAATAATAATGGGAGATTTTAACACCCCACTGTCAACATTAGACAGATCAACGAGACAGAAAGTTAACAAGGATATCCAGGAATTGAACTCAGCTCTGCACAAAGTGGACCTAATAGACATCTACAGAACTCTCCACCCCAAATCAATAGAATATACATTTTTTTCAGCACCACACCACACCTATTCCAAAATTGACCACATAGTTGGAAGTAAAGCTCTCCTCAGCAAATGTAAAAGAACAGAAATTATAACAAACTATCTCTCAGACCACAGTGCAATCAACCTAGAACTCAGGATTAAGAAACTCACTCAAAACCGCTCAACTACATGGAAACTGAACAACCTGCTCCTGAATGACTATTGGGTACATAATGAAATGAAGGCAGAAATTAAGATGTTCTTTGAAACCAATGAGAACAAAGACACAACATACCAGAATCTCTGGGACATGTTCAAAGCAGTGTGTAGAGGGAAATTTATAGCACTAAATGCCCACAAGAGAAAGCAGGAAAGATCCAAAATTGACACCCTAACATCACAATTAAAAGAACTAGAAAAGCAAGAGCAAACACATTCAAAAGCTAGCAGAAGGCTAGAAATAACTAAAATCAGAGCAGAACTGAAGGAAATAGAGACACAAAAAACCCTTCAAAAAATTAATGAATCCAGGAGCTGGTTTTTTGAAAAGATCAACAAAATTGATAGACTGCTAGCAAGACTAATAAAGAAGAAAAGAGAGAAGAATCAAATAGATGCAATAAAAAATGAAAAAGGGGATATCACCACCGATCCCACAGAAATACAATCTACCATCAGAGAATACTACAAACACCTCTATGCAAATAAACTAGAAAATCTGGAAGAAATGGATAAATTCCTCGACAAATACACCCTCCCAAGACTAAACCAGGAAGAAGTTGAATCTCTGAATAGACAAATAACAGGTTCTGAAATTGTGGCAATAATCAATAGCTTACCAACCAAAAAGAGTCCAGGACCTGATGGATTCACAGCCGAATTCTACCAGAGGTACAAGGAGGAACTGGTACCATTCCTTCTGAAACTATTCCAATCAATAGAAAAAGAGGGAATCCTCCCTAACACATTTTATGAAGCCAGCATCATCCTGATACCAAAGCCTGGCAGAGACATAACCAAAAAAGAGAATTTCAGACCAATATCCTTGATGAACATTGATGCAAAAATCCTCAATAAAATACTGGCAAACCGAATCCAGCAGCACATCAAAAAGCTTATCCACCATGATCAAGTGGGCTTCATCCCTGGGATGCAAGGCTGGTTCAACATACGCAAATCAATAAATGTAATCCAGCATATAAACAGAACCAAAGACAAAAACCACATGATTATCTCAATAGATGCAGAAAAGGCCTTTGACAAAATTCAACAACCCTTCATGCTAAAAACTCTCAATAAATTAGGTATTGATGGGATGTATCTCAAAATAAGAGCTATCTATGACAAACCCACAGCCAATATCATACTGAATGGGCAAAAACTGGAAGCATTCCCTCTGAAAACTGGCACAAGACAGGGATGCCCTCTCTCACCGCTCCTTTTCAACATAGTGCTGGAAGTTCTGGCCAGAGCAATCAGGCAGGAGAAGGAAATAAAGGGTATTCAAT